>NC_136799.1:44347780-44510280 GCF_951216825.1 Electrona antarctica
TCAGCTGTATGTCATCAGGAATCAGCTGTATGTCATCCTGCCGTCCACTGGGGCTATCCAGGTTAGTAATCAGCTGTATGTCATCAGGAATCAGCTGTATGTCATCAGGAATCAGCTGTATGTCATCATAATCAGCTGTATGTCATCAGGAATCGGCTGTATGTCATCCTGCCGTCCACTGGGGCTATCCAGGTTAGTAATCAGCTGTATGTCATCAGGAATCAGCTGTATGTCATCAGGAATCAGCTGTATGTCATCATAATCAGCTGTATGTCATCAGGAATCAGCTGTATGTCATCAGGAATCAGCTGTATGTCATCAGGAATCAGCTGTATGTCATCCTGCCGTCCACTGGGGCTATCCAGGTTAGTAATCAGCTGTATGTCATCAGGAATCAGCTGTATGTCATCCTGCCGTCCACTGGGGCTATCCAGGTTAGTAATCAGCTGTATGTCATCAGGAATCAGCTGTATGTCATCAGGAATCAGCTGTATGTCATCATAATCAGCTGTATGTCATCAGGAATCAGCTGTATGTCATCAGGAATCAGCTGTATGTCATCAGGAATCAGCTGTATGTCATCCTGCCGTCCACTGGGGCTATCCAGGTTAGTAATCAGCTGTATGTCATCAGGAATCAGCTGTATGTCATCAGGAATCAGCTGTATGTCATCATAATCAGCTGTATGTCATCAGGAATCAGCTGTATGTCATCAGGAATCAGCTGTATGTCATCAGGAATCAGCTGTCATCCTGCCGTCCACTGGGGCTATCCAGGTTAGTAATCAGTCAATGAATCATAGGCTGGCTGACATTCCCAGACATTTATGTTTATTGCTGAAGGGAAATTCCAGCAAATGATTGTTCATGGATCAAAGGTCTGTGCTGGTCAGCTCATTAAAGGAGCAAGGTGTGTATAGAAATGGTCGAACGTCATGGTTTACTGAACCTTAGATATGTCATTATTTTTTAATCAATTGTAGCATAGACTGTATGGACTGTATGCAGGCTAATTGTTTCGGGGGGGGGGGGGGGGGGGGGGGTTATGATTTACCTGCTTGTATACTCGGTTGTGTGTTAATCACTTTGTAATAGAATTTAGGATTATAATTAAAGGCATATTTGTTTTTGTTTGTTTTGTACAATACAGACAATACAGAGGCAAGGCAAAACCCTCCATTTTGACCTTTGACCCCAAAGACGTGTCATCACTTCACTTCAGGGTTGCCTGTTGACATTCCCACCAAGTGTCATGAAAATCTGCGCACCCTTTTCAAGTCATATTGGTAGAAAAACAAACAAGCAACGCCATACAAACACCACCGAGCGTTATATTGACAAAATGTATTTCTTTACTCCTAGGCAGAGGCATAATTTCATCGAAAACAAGGAGGCAAAATAAGTTACTACTTATTGCTAAGAACCAGAGCGGGGGGAAAAAAACCCACCCACCCCTTTCAACATCAGGCTGTAATTGCACCTTTTAAACTGAAATTGCTGTACATACGGAACATAACCTCAAATTGTACCTTCTTATACTAAATTGTGTTGTATAGCCTATTTGGAACATAACCTATTGTGAAGCTGTTCACATAACGTTTACCTAACTGTTGCTACTACAGGGAAAACATGCTGGCTGCATACTGTACCATTTTATTTTCTGTACTCTTTGAATGCTCTTTCTTGCACTCTTATCTTTGTTTTCTGTGCTTGCTGTGGTTCTGTTGTTTGAAATGTATGTTATGCTATCTATCTATCTATCTATCTATCTATCTATCTATCTATCTATATATATATATATATATATATATATATATATATATATGCTGCTGGATTGTCTGTAAGGAAGCAAAAAAAAAACGTTTTACTCTTATGGAACAATACAGTACAACCTTGAACCTTAAATAAACCCAATTTCAAATATAGCCAGTCTACAAGCACACAACATGCCACGATGTGTCGTGTTTTGAGCTTGTAGATTAGCTCTTTTCACTATAAGGGATTGAGTACAAAAGGGCCGCAATGGAAACAATTGCCATTAGAGGCTTTCTTGGGTTTAAAACCTCTCAAGCAGAGCTTGTATTGAACTGGACTTCCCTGTGCTTTCTACTGCAAACTGCTAATAAAGTATTCAAGCAAGGTTCAAGGTTGTACTGTATTGTTATCAGGTACATAAGAGTAGAACTTATTTTAGTTTGGCTTCTTTACAGACAATGCAGCAGCATATATATTATATATGTATATATTATAACATTCAAACAACAAAACCACAGCAAGCACAGCTAACAAAGAATTAAGGAGTGCAAGAAAGAGCAATCAAACTATCAAAGTGTAAAAATATATATATATATATATATATATATAAATATATATATATACATAGTAATATATCAATCAATGAAAGTGGTTAATCAATGCATGGTTGAAGACACGGAAGTGTCTAACCTAACCATATGAAAATGGATGGGTGTGTGGAAGATGCACTCAGTGCTGATCTAAAGAAAGGAGTGTGTATAACTGAAATCAACCTTGGGGGATGCACACGCAGGTAGGACACACCGACAGACCGACATGCGGAAACAACGGTCGGACATGTGGTCGAACATGCGCTGCTCCCGTGCTTGCGGTCAGGGTTTGAGGTATAGAGAACCGAAGTCTGACGTCAATATCGGTAGAGGAAAAATCATACCCGTGTGAACTGAGTGGTGCAACTCCCTCCCCTCTCTCTCTCTCTCTCTCTCTCTCTCTCTCTCTCTCTCTCTCTCATTAGCTGGCAACAGTGCAGCACTATCTCTCTCGCTCTGTTTCTGGCACAACAGCGCCACTTTTGCCCCTACTGCATAGTCACAAACATAGGTTAACACGGACATTGCTGTTCCTTGGAGTGGTTGCACCACTCAAAATTCAGGCCGCTTCACTCATATGGATATGAAGAATCAACTGACTGCGAGTAAAGGCTATTGTTACTGCTACTGAATTAGTTACATTTTCGCTAGAAACAGACTGTATCATAATGTATGAGTGACTGACTGTTGCAAACGATACAGAGACACCTCCATGACAATAACGCCAAGACAGCTTGTTTATTTTTGGACCACGCCGCTTATATGAAACGATTTTAAGATGAGCCCATGTTATTCTCCATAGAGAAATGACTTCCGTGAACCAGGGGAATCGAGGGGACGAGCGAGTGACGTCAGGACTCCGGCGCTCTATAGGTTGACGGTCTAATGACAGTCGGGCCAATAGTATGTCTAAACTAAAGAATGTATACCCCTATACTTTACGTATGAAAATTGATGGCCGTGAAAGAAAGGAGTTTGCATAACTCTAATAATTTGAGGTTAAATGTTAACGCTAGGGGGTGGCAATTGCCATCCCCTGGGAGCCCAAATGACACTTCTCCCAGCTTTATTATACTGTAACCATATATACCTGCAGATCATCTATATCAGGGGTGGGCAACTGGCGGCCCGGGGGCCACATGCGGCCCCCACCTTCAATTATTGTGGCCCTCAGGTTAATGTTGGTTTCAGCTGTTACAATTCCACAACATGCAAACATGACCCGCTTTAATTACTTCAGTCTAAATTAGTAGCTCATTGCTCAACACAAGTATAATTGAAGGCATTTGAAATTACATAAAAATATAAATTTTCAGGATTCCAATTCAAAAATAGCAAAAAAATAATTCAAGATTTCAATTTGAATATAGCCAAAAATCTACAAGCTCAAAACGCGTCGCGCTGCGACGCGTTTTGAGCTTGTAGATCGGCTATTTTTGGCTATATTCAAATTGAAATCTTGAATTATTTTTTTGCTATTTTTGAATTGGAATCCTGAAAATTTATATTTTTATGTAATTTCAATTTATTTTTGCTACGACAGTAATATATGGCTCTAGGGAGTAGGTGTGGAAATATAGTGGCCCTCTCCATCGACAAAGTTTCCCACCCCTGTCTGTGCGAAAGCATGCTGAAGAGGGCATGAGCTCTTGACTGTTGTCCTTCAACAGCTATCATTGCTATTATCGCATGGTGATTACGAACCGCTGTGGACCATAGAGTTGTTTATGACTGAGCCGCCCGCGGCTTCGGCGGTCAACACACTTATGTCAATAAATTTAAGTAAAAAGAATGCATCCAGCCGTTTAGACTACGCTATCCTACAAACGTGAATCTTATTTGTGAGTGGTGCAACCACTCCAAGGAACAGCAATGTCTGTGACTCGTGTTAACCCATGTGTTAACCTATGTGTGTGACTCATGTGTGACTCATGAGTACCAGTAGGGGCGCTGTCGTGCCAGAAACAGAGAGAGCGAGAGATAGTGTTGTACGGTTGCCTGCTAATATGAGAGAGAGAGAGAGAGAGAGAGGGGGGGGGGGGGGGGGGGGGGGGGGGGGGGTGTAAGGGGGGGAGTTGCACCACTCAGTTCACACGGGTGTGATTTTTTTTATAAGAATCCGCCAGATCCCCCCCCCCCCGGCCCCCCGCCCGTCCCTCCGCCTTTCTTCCCCTTCTCCTTCCAGTGTGAGGGACGTAGTAGTATTGCAGAGGGTGGTGGTGCACCAGTCATATTGTCAGATTTATTCCCCCGGCAGTGCAGGCGAGCGTGGAGGACGGCCAGCGTAATGAGATAGATCAGTGGTGATGATGTATATACGCCAGAGCCTCTTCCCCGGGCTCCGACGGCACCAGCTTTTGACCTCGAAAGCAATTGAGATCTCTCGAGCATCCTCCCCCGCCCCCCCCCCACCCCACAACCATCGGCGCGGCCCCAGTCTTCTTACATTCACTCTTTTTGTATCATCCTTATCAGCAGACTCATCCCTCCCTCCCCTCGTTCCCAATTTTTGTCAGCGTCATATCTTTTTTGCAGATATTGAAAATGACGTCCTTAACAACTCATGGCCTTTCTACTTTTGCCATTACGAAGATTATGGTGTCGCACCATTACGCGTTGTGAGCTTATATAGGCCTATAGATCGGCTATTTTTCCAAATGGGAAATTCTTTACATTTCTTTGAAGGAAAAAAAAAAAAATGTTTGGATAAAAGCTATATTCTCAGCTCTTATTTCAAGTGACTGCAGTTTTTGCTTCCGTGCCCAGTGTGGCTTGCTGTGATATTGTAATATTGTGTTTGTATCTGAAAGTGTTTGTGACCTAACACAGTGGGATGTGTGTAACTGTAAACATGTGCTGTGTGGAGGCACAATGCCAAGAGAACAATGGCGTGGTGTAGGGCATTCACTTCTAGTCATTTTTACTAGTTGACTAGTTGCCTAGTTTACTAGTCGACTAGTCGACTAGTTGTTTAACTACCTATTATGTAAAAAATAAAATAAATTAAAAAAATATATATATATAATATTTTTTTAATAAATATTTGTACATTGAAAAACGGTGTACATGGTGACTATAACTATAATCTACCTGATCTTGAGGCCTACAAAATCGGGGAAAAAATATTTTTTTCTTATGGGTTTACTAGTCGACTAGTACACTAGTACACTAGTCGACTAGTTGCTTAATGCCCTAGCGTGGTGTAGTGTGTAGTGCATCGCTGTGATCACTATGCTACTGTGCATCAGGAAGCATTGCACTGTAAATGGTAAATGGTAAATGGTGCATTTATATAGCGCCTTTATCCAAGGCGCTTCACATGGACTGTGCATTACATTCACCCATCCACACGCACATTCATACACCGATTGTGGCGGAAGCCATGCAAGGTACCAACCAGCACATCGGGAGCAATTTGGGGTTCAGTGTCTTGCCCAAGGACACTTCGACATGTAGACAGGAGGAGCCGGGATTCGAACCGCCGACCCATTGATCATTGGACTACCTGCTCTACCTCCTGAGCCACAGTCGCCCCTGTAAGCCAGCGTTCCTCATAGTGAGTAATATATATATATGATTTATATAGCGCTTTTCTGGGTACCCAAAGTCGCTTTATTAGAAAAACTAGTTAAAAGGTTAAAAACTAGAAATCAAAATCAAAAAGGACAAATAAGAAGGGTGTGTATGTGTGTGTGTGTGTGTGTGTGTGTGTGTGGGGGGGGGGGGTTATGTAGGGAAAGCCAGTTTGAAAAGGTGTGTTTTGAGTGTGTTTTTGAACATTTGAAGGTGGGGGCAGCTCTGATGTGAGTTGGGAGTGAGTTCCACAGAGAAGGGGCGGCCACTGCAAAGGCCGTGTCTCCCCAAGTTTGTGTGTTGGACTTGTGGGGTTCCAGTTGTTTGGCAGTGCTTGACCTGAGGGAGCGGGTGGGGGCATGGCGTTGAGTTCAGAGAGGTAGAGGGGGGCCTGCAGGTTGTTGAGGGCTTTGTAGGTGATGGTGAGTATTTTGAAATCAATTCTGAACTTGACTGGGAGCCAGTAGAGTTCACGGAGGACAGGTGTGATGTGGTCCCTGGATCTGTTTCTGGTGAGCAGGCGGGCAGCGGAGTTTTGAACGTACTGTAGTTTTTTGAGAACCTTGGTGGTGACGCCACACAGGAGCAGGGCCGGTTCTAGGGGGGCGCAGGGGTGGGCATAGCCCACCCAAACGTGCGTCCTGCCCACCCAATGTGGGTTTGACACCCCACCCGCGCCGGCGGAGTCGCCCCCCCCCCCTACAATTCTGTCTGCCCACCTGAGTGGGACTGGCTAAATCCGGCCCTGCACAGGAGGCTATTGCAGTAGTCGAGTCTGGATGTGATGAAGGCATGAATGAGTAGTGTGGGATAGCATGGGACGAAGGCGGGCAATGTTGCGGAGGTGGAAAAAGGCGGTTTTGGTGATCTGGTTGACATTGGGCTGGAAGGAGAGAGTGGGGTCAAGGATGACACCAAGGTTGCAGATTTGGGTGGATTTATTGCAGTTTAGTTTTAGAAAGTTTGTCTGCATCCATGTTTTGTCAGGCAGGAGGTGAGGGTGGAGTGGGTGATGGCGGTGATTGTTTTGGAGGGGAGATACAGTAGAGTGTCATCGGCATAACAGTGATGAACGCCCACCACCCTTACAGGCACTTTAACCACCTATTTTAAAACTTATACTGCCACCTGCTGGACACACAGCCAACATCAGACTGCCGAGGCGATTTCAATGCTGCACACAGGACCGACATCCTGTTTTGGGCATCTATCTTAATGCTAAATAAATAGCGTCAATGCTAGCGAGCTAAAATATCCTTGCTCTAGAAAGCGCCAATATTTCCATCTAGACCACCGGATAATCAGCAAAGACCTCCGAACGCGCGTTTTATCCAAACCACGGAGAGCTCTGTAAATTTCGAGTCATTCAGCTTTTGATGAATGTCGGACTAATGCCCTGTCTGAAAAGCGTCCACCTCCCACAGGAGCAGCAGGAACAGGGGAGGAACAGGGAGTCGGTGTGATGGTGCAGTGCATGCAGGACGCCAGGGGCGCTTGTGGAGTCGATCCATCGGTGGATGGCGACTGGTATTGTATTGAGCGGGGGGGGGGATTGGCATAATAACATATCGAGAACAAGCCTGTTGCTGTATTGATCCAACAAGCTCTTCCCGACAGGTCGTCGCCGAAGCTGGCTAGTGGTGGACATTTTTGTCAAAATGTATTCTTGCCGCAGACACATTTGTGGTCAATAATATTACCAGAAACACACAACGAGCTGAGTGACCATAACAGGTCTGTTCCCTCACGGCAGTGGTTTTCAACCAGTGGTCCGGGGACCACCAGTGGCCCTTGAAGTGTCTCGAGGTGGTCCCCCAGCTAAATGATTGAGAGTTGGTATAACCGAATGGACCCTTGCACATGTGGACCTTTAACTCTTGATGCTAAATCTCATCAAATGGTGGTCCGTACATGGCTCAAATGCCGAATAAATAATGGAGCTTGATATGAAAAATGTTGAAAACCACTGCCTTACGGGGTCAAATGGACCGGTAAGAGGGTCCATTTGTACACTCCATTTGTCCTTCCAAATAAAACATTTGAGAATCACTAGTACTAAGTTGGACTCCTAATATGGTGTCGTCAGGGACCAATTTGCCAGTGGGGCCGTGGCCTTGCCTCTCAGGGGCCCTTCAGGGAAATTGGGCCGCGCTGTACTAGGTTTGACGCCCTGAAAAAGGCTCCTGGGGCCCTTCATTAGCCATTGATTTTGTTAAATTTAGGTCAAAAAGATGATAAAATCACGAAAATGTCGCGCGCACGCGTGCTATTGGGGCCCTGCAAAATGTACCGGCCCAGGGGCCCTCGTGGGGGTTAATATGTCCCTGGGTGTCGTAAGTGTCATACATGTTCTGAAGAAAACCTGGAGACTGACATTCAGTAAGTGGGCCTTATGATCAAAATAAGAACATTATAATTGTAAACCTCGAATCCACATGAGAACTCGGTGCATCATGGACTTCACGTAGCCGAGCTGTGACGTCAGGCATTTGACGGCAGTCATCTGTGACATATCTGTGCACTCACGACTCCAAATGATTAGAATAGAACCCCCTTCAACTTCCAATTATACAAATTTGAGTTGAATATTTCAAAAAGGTTTCCCCAGATTCCAGAGTTATGCCATAGTTAATCCCTCCCAACGCACACATGTGTGCGCCGCCACAGCTGTTGCATCCTCTTGACTCACCTGCCAGTGAGGAACCCCCACCGGGACGATGTGGAGTCTCCGTCCTATACTCTTCCCGCCCAACACTCCCTGTTGACAGGTGTTACCCCAGCCCGTAAAGGCCTATTCATAGTCTGGATTTTCGGCGGTGAGGTGACCACCGCTCCGGTGGTGAGCTGACCACCGGAGCTGAAATAACGTTGAGCGGTGGCGAGTAAAAACAGAGAGAAGGGCTGGGGCGGTGGCGGTGGTTTGCTCTTCACCGCGGCTCGTGACGTCATGTTGTAGTTTGGTGCTCACCTAACCACCGAAAATCCAGACTATGTATGAGCCTTAAGAGTACGTGCAGTGACACATATCACCCTCTCCGCCCAGCTTCCCTCCCCCGAACACAGGCCAATTGTGTTCGCATAGACACTATAGACAAAGCCGGATGTATTATTATTATTTTTTTTATGGGGAGGCAATTCTTCGGCCAGTGTGCATGCGAAATGTGCCACTGATCGGTCCAACGGTTTGCGAAGATTATCTGCAGAGTTGCAGACACATAGACCAAGAACTGCAGACGGCTAGGCTCCCGGCCTCGCAGTAAAAAACAAATTCAATCGATTTGAGGAAGTCTGACCTTGCGCCTCGTGCGCGGTGGAGATCTTCACGAGACGGGGATATGGTGAGGCGCATGATGTGCGAAGAGTGCGGGCTGCGATTGAGGTCTGTGGATGCCGCGCCGCGCCGCGCCGCCGGGAGGGACGCTTTCACAAGTCGCACGTCTAAAGGCCCTATTGTTTATAACACTTTGTGCGGCGACAACACGCTTTGTCGCCGCACACTATTCATCAGCGTGCGGGCACTCTAAAGCACACGTCTCTTTTATATTAGTCTCTCCTTCATGCTCTCTCCCTCCCTTCTCGTCGACCTCTCTACCCAGAGATGGGGTGAAGGTAAGGAACAAAGAGGCGAAGAAGTGCAGAAAAATGAGACATACAGTTGGGTGCCACCGATATTGTCCCTTATCATTTAGGCCTGACCTCAAAATTTTTAAAAATCCTTCTAAATCCTCCAGTTTTCACGATTTTTCAAAAATAGCAGACCTACAAGCTCGTAGCGCGCCACTCGGTGGCGCGCTATGAGCTTGTAGATCTGCTATTTTTCAATAGCTAAATTATAATAATGTTTAAAACACCAAAAGGGGTTCCCGCACAAAATGGGTTAACTGTCCTTTTGCGCAGATCACGCAAACCTCAGCAAAAAGAAAAGGACAATATCGATGGCCTCCAACTTTAAGCACAGGATTTTGTCATCAACAGAGCGAAAGTAGGGGTTGAGAAGAAAGTGAACAATGTGACCGTGATAATTGAAAAAATTGTCAAGAGTCGGAGCGCTCAAGGAGGGAACTTGCGTAATGGACATGTAGCAGAAAAACAGAAACCTTTTTCAAACAGAGATTTTTCTTTTTTACAACAACCCAAGCTGACCAAAGAAGTACTGTAGGCCTACATGGTTAAAACAATGAATTGCATTTTTAATGAATTGCATTTTTATAGCGCTTTTCCAAGTGCTCAAAGCTCTTTACAATGGTTAATTCATTCACGTTATGTAAACAAGTAAAGGCTTTATTGCAAAATCCAAGAGGTTGTAGATTGGATTTTACCACTCAAACGCATTGAAATTTGAACGTGTAATCTGTAATCCACGCGCACACACACACACTTGCTTGTGCTAATTTGTGTATAGATCGGCAGTTTCACAACAAATGTCAATTTACATATGAATATTTGTATTGCACGTCCAAATGTCTATGCACGTGCACATATTGCAGTTTACAAGTGCTCAAAGCAATTCTACAAGCGCTTGAATTTTGAATCACACCTGCCTTCACTGTATAGAAATGCTTTTCTTCTTTACATAACCTTGCAGATATGAGATGAGCATGGAAGAGTGTGGGCGACTGTGGCTCAGGAGGTAGAGCAGGTCGTCCAATGATCCATGGGTCGGCGGTTCGAATCCCGGCTCCTCCTGGCTACATGTCGAAGTGTCCTTGGGCAAGACACTGAACCCCAAATTGCTCCCGATGTGCTGGTTGGTACCTTGCATGGCTTCCGCCGCAATCGGTGTATGAATGTGTGTGTGAATGGGTGAATGTAATGCACAATCTATGTAAAGCGCCTTGGATAAAGGCGCTATATAAATGCACCATTTACCATTTAACACACAGCTCAAGAGAGAATCAGCTATAGTCTCGGATGCAGCAGAGGAAGGAAGAGAACGACTATAATGGCAGTGGAAATAGTGCATGAAGGCATCGGCCTCAAGCTCAATGCCATGAAGAAAGTATTGGCATTTAACACGGAAATCTAACTCATTGCCACTGGCGACGGGATGATGCTCGAGGTAGTCGAGGACTTAACCCATTTAGGCCTGACGTCGAAATTTTAAAAACAGTTTAAGACAGTTTTCTGGAATACCTAATTTTCTATAACAGTAGCCTCGGAAACCCAGACGTTTTTATTTCCAGGGAGAAAAAAAAAGTCTGGGTCCGAGTCCACTTCAATTCGGCATAGAGTAGCACAAACGTCGATCACTCTCTGCTGATTTCTGATCGTCTGCACCTTTGTTAAATTGACGCACACACGCACACCCGTACACACACACACACACTCCTCTCTCTCTCTGTCGCTCTAATTAATTAGTCTCATGTCCAGCAGCTGCGCACAGTTTCTGCCGGCGGATCCTGCCGGGAGCTGCCTATGCCATAGAAAGCATAGGTGAGTTCCAGGCTACTATAGCAGTGGTGCTCAATATTTCAAGTGAAGGACCCCAAAAAGTATCTGTAATTGGCCACCGACCCCCCATCTGAAAATAATGTTGCCGCGAGTACGAGCTTGTAGGTCTGCTATTTTTGAAAAATGAGCTTGTAGATCTGCTATTTCTCAACAGCTAAAGTACAACATAATGCTTGAAACACCAAAATGGATTCCCGTTCAGAATGGGTTAAAATATCTCTGGGCTTGCCCTATACTAGATTAGATTAGCTATTTCCGTTATTTTTACATTCAATTATTGCTGTTGACTTTTGACTCAAAGGCTTTCAGCTTTCAGGAAGAAACTGAAAATACATATAGGGAAGAGACATATCTGCATATTATAACCACACCCTGGGGCCTATAGAGGGTATGCGCGTGACATCATCATCAAACCAGGAAGTTATGCAGGAACGCCTACTGAGTTGCAAAAAACTGGCCTTGACAGCCCATACATCCAAACAGAAAAGTCATATCTGATTGCATTAAACAACATTAAACAATGTTAAACTCACTTTGCCTGTTGCTTTGCCACTCAATTTGCCACTCGATGTGCCATTCACTTTAAGCATGTGCATACTCTCTATAGAGTAATGTTAACTACATATAGACACATACAAAACAGAAAAAGTTCAACACTATGGCACGCCATATTTAAATATGTAAATATGTCAGGTCATTTCTGTGTATATTTAAATCATCTGTCATATATACGCGTTGCATTTTTTTTACGAAGACTTAGGCAATCTGACATTTTGGTTTTTAACTATGTTCCAATGTTCAATGCCTAGAGCAATTAAATCGTTAATCACAAATTATTTGTTAGACAATTAATCAGCAACTTAAATTGTTATCGTGACGGCCCTGATACCACTTGGATCTACCCCGAGTGGAATAGTAGGAGGGTGACGACACTAGCGTTGACTCCCATTGTAACAATGGAATGCGGGAGTGCTCATTCTATCTCAATGGGATAGTTCCAATGTTTGGAACTATAGTGTCCTGGCAAAGCGGGTGCCATAGGAGTCAACGCTAGACACTAGCGTTGACTCCCATTGTAACAATGGAATGTGGAAGTGCTCATTCTATCTCAATGTTTGGAACTATAGCCCATAGGCACCCGCTTTGCGGCGAGATCAAAGCGTGTCGCCACTCTCTTACTATTCCACTCGGGATCTACCATGGATGGGTCACACACAAGGTCAGAGCCCAACCATGGGCACCGCCAGCAGGACAGTATAGAGTCCCCAATTGCTGTTGGCTACAACTTCATTTCGTCTGGTCTAGAAGATCAGATTTTTTTCGGGACCCCTATATGTTTCGTTTCCTACATTTAGTTTTTAATTATTACAAAAACAAAACAAAAACAAATATATATATATACATATAAATAAAATATATAAATAAATACAATAAATCCCCAGCCAAGTTCTTCACGCCGCGTTGTGAGCTTGTAGATTTTAGGCTATTTTCACAAATGTGTGTCTCGGGTAAACATCACATTTTGGGTCTCGAGCTAACTGCAACTCCTTTAGGCCTCACCCACACAGGACACACGTGTCCTGTGTCTTCTGTGTGTCATGGCCGCCTCAATGCATTTCCAATGATAGTCACATGGTTTCATGACATTGCATGGCTGTCTTCTGCCCCCTCCCCCCATTCAACAAGGTTGTGTCTTCAAACCATGTGACTCCCATTGGAAATGCATTGAGGCGGCCATGACACACAGAACACACAGGACACAAGTGTGTCTTGCGTGTGTCTTACAGTTGGAGGCCATCGATATTGTCCTTTTCTTTTTGCTGAGGTTTGCGTGATCTGCGCAAAAGGACAGTTAACCCATTTTGGGCGGGAAGCCCTTTTGGTGTTTTAAACATTATGTTATAATTTAGCTATTGAAAAATAGCAGATCTACAAGCTCATAGCGCGCCACCGAGTGGCGCGCTACGAGCTTGTAGGTCTGCTATTTTTTTTAAATCGTGAAAATATTTATTTCAGAAAACTGGAGGATTTAGAAGGATTTTGAGGTCAGGCCTAAATGGGTCAAATGATAAGGGACAATATCGGTGGCACCCAACTGTAGGTGTGAGTGAGGCCTTAGACACCGACATAGAGCAGTCGTCGCTCAGGTATCTGCCGTTCGTACAAGACACAGTGGCTCGCCTCCACGCAGGTACTCAAAGACGTGTTGCATATTAGCCCTGTCCTCCTGGCCTCTTGCAACCTTACATCCAACCAGGGCCCCGAGGTGTGCTGAGAACAGGAACGTGCACACATACACATCAACGGGGGCTTCAGGCTCTGCCCTTATACCCGTCTGTAAAACAACTGCCCTCTCCAGACCACGAATGCAGCATTTACTATGGTGGAAGAAATGCAAACGCCACTCCTTTTCCATGCCTTGCCGGAAGGCAGCATTCAGGAAAATAGCTTTTTTTCTTGAAGTGTCCTGAACCTGGAACGCACCATTTTGCGTTGAAACAAAGTTTCGAAATCCATGTCGTATACACCGCACCTCCGGTAGATACAGAGTGCTGGGTTGCGCCCCGAAAATAGCTGATCTACAAGCTCTCGCTGCGACGCGTTGTGAGCTCGTAGATCTGGCATTTTCGCTATTTTTGTTCAAAAGTGCCCTCTTTCACGAGATTTCAGCCCCTGCCTCTCCAACACTCTCTGCACGTCCCTGGCTGAGAAGATGTAGCCCGAAGCTCCCAAGACCGTGCTTTTGCGGCGGCGGCCCACAGACTCTGGATAATAGGTCTGCCCCTCCCCATCAGAGCTGCCAAGTCGATTGGGGTTTTCAAATCCCTACTTAATACCCATCTAATTACCCTGCATGGCTTATAATTGCATCTCTGATCATACCTAATGTGTTTTAACGTTGCAATCTCTTAATTGCTACAGTACGTGTTAAAGCATATTATCTGTTGATATCTTTCTTTATAGTTTTTTGGTATTTTTTCGGATGTTTTTTTTTTTACTTGCTTTAATGCTTTGAATTATCTTTCAAATGTGTATATGTGCTATATGTACAGCACTTTGGTTCAGCTTGCGCTGTAAACGTTCTGTATAAAGATAAAGAAAGCTATATTGTCCATTAAAACTTACATCAAATGTAAGTTTGGTTGCCTTTGGCGCACTGGCAGTAAGTATACAACAATAAAAGTATCATTACATGCCGGAATACACAAATGCATTAAAATGCAACATAAAATGCATTCCCATAACGCAGAAACAGTGATAATGGGCGGTATAGGGATTATAGGTGCATGGTATAGAGCCATTTAAACATTGTCTTATTTGAAATGTCCACTGCAGTTGGCACAAGCGAGGTCTCCTCTATGCCTTGCCTCTTTGGCAATGTCTCGGGACCCCCGCCCCGCCCCCTCCCGACCCCCAATATAAATTGACTGCTACAATAACCTTAACCCATTTTGGGCGGGAACCCCTTTTGGTGTTTTAAGCATTATGTTATAATTTAGCTATTGAAAAATAGCAGATCTACAAGCTCATAGCGCGCCACCGAGTGGCGCGCTACGAGCTTGTAGGTCTAATATTTTTGAAAAATCGGGAAAATAGACATTTTAATTATTATTTTTTTTGAAAAAAATTTGGGGACCCCCTAAAATAATTTGGCGACCCCCCGAGGGGTCGCGACCCACGGGTTGAGAACGCCTGCTCTATGCCTCCTGCATGATGGTAAGAGATCAAATTCAGGGCACAGAGGGTGGGTAGAGACATTGTAAATCTGTATAGATGTTTTGGTTATTGAGCGGTTGTACCTGTTGGAATCGTTTGTCTCCAATGATATGGTTGATAAAGTCTGATTTGATCTGATAAAACAATCCTACTCTAAAAAAATATGCACATATTGACCTACTCGGCAACGTAACATTGAATTTACATTTAACGTAACCATGAATTTCTAATTCACGGCACAATATAATTAGAACATGAATCCTCGTAGTTTTAAAAAGGATCCCTGGCTTTAATATGCCTTCAAATACTTGCCCTATATACAATTTGAAAATTAAATCTTTATGATATATGACATTCTTAAGGTGATTTTAATTTTGAATTATAGTTATAGAGAGAAAGTATGATGTATTAAAGGCATACAAATCTTATTAGCCAGGGATCATT
This sequence comes from Electrona antarctica, assembly GCF_951216825.1. Classification (NCBI taxonomy): domain Eukaryota; kingdom Metazoa; phylum Chordata; class Actinopteri; order Myctophiformes; family Myctophidae; genus Electrona; species Electrona antarctica. The sequence continues at coordinate 44,363,310 of NC_136799.1, forward strand.
TTAACATTAGTACTCTACTCACAAATGGCAGTGCTTCCATGGCTTCGTGTTGTTGCTGGACCCCAGCTCTGCCAAGCTGAGTTGTCAAAAGAAGTTTGGCTTAATAAACTTGAACACTATCCAAAATTGCATGTAGAGCCTGCTCCGTCCAAGCGCGTAGGGGGCTGTTTGAAGACACAGCATGTCCTGCTGGCTGCCAGCCTCAACATCAATTCCATGTATACTCCGTCGTAAGACGGGGCCGCGTGCCGGAAAAATAGCAGATCTACACGCTCGCGACACCTCACGGACGCGATGTGTTGCAAGCTTGTAGACTTTGCCATTTTTAGGGCCACAACGCCATTGTACTAGTCTACGGCACATTAATTTGGCAGTGCAGCACAGGCAGTTCTGAACCCTTGAAGGTCACCGTTTTCTGCTCCGGGTTTTCTTTTCTGCACCCGAGTTGAACTTCACCGCCACCAGGGGGCGCCAAAAGTCCCAGACCGCCACCATATATCTTTTATTTTATTTTATATATTTTTCTTTTTTTCAAAAAAAAAAGTCTAAAAAAAAAACTTTTTTTACCATGTTATAAAACACGAAAAACACGTCCTTGGCGCTCCAGGACATCATGAAAAAGAAGTTAAATAAGTCCTTGGCGACCACTGAGTTAATTTGAAATCTGGGTAACACTTTATATTAAGGTCGTCTTTATAATGCATTAAAATGTGCTTATAAGGCATTATAACACTCGTTATAAATGTTTATAATCATGTATAACAACGTATGACCACGTTTATAACAGTGCTGGTCATAATGCATTATTATGCTCAGTGGAACAGCACATTATAGCTATTATAATATATAATATAATATATGTGCCTTTATTATTATAATAAAGGCACATGTAATGTCTGTCATAATGCATTATAACCAATGTGTTTATTAAATGGAATAATGTCTTATAAACATCAATAATATGCTATAGCATATTATACAAAGTTGTGTCACTTTTTAAAGGTCACAAAGTCATGCTATAGGGTATTATAAAATTATACAACTGCTAATAACCATTACAGAATGTTGCCACTTTACTTAAAGGTCCCAAGGCTATATCATATTATTGATGTTTATAAGACATTATTCCATTTAATACACATTGGTTATAATGCATTATGACACAGACATTACAGCACTTCTCTATGTGCCTTTATAACCACCTAAGTTATAATAGTTATAATGTGCTGTTCCACGGAGCATAATAATGCATTATGACCAGCACTTATAATATGTTATAAACATGGTTATAAAATGGTATACATGATTACAAACTAACACGTGTTATAATGCCTTATAAGCACATTATAACGCATTATAAATGAGCTTATAATGCATTATAAAGGCAACCTTAATAGCGCGCCACTGAGTGGCGCGCTATGAGCTTGTAGGTCTGCTATTTTTGAAAAACAATCGTGAAAATGTGGCGCAAATCCTGACAGAAAACTGTCAGGATTTAGAAGACATTTTATAAATTTCGACGTCAGGCCTAAATGGGTTAATATTGAATCAAGCAGCATAAGAAAACTGTCTGGGGTATGAACACAAAAGCCAGAGTACATGTGAAAATGACCCCAACCATTCGTCTAAAGTGAAATTCCCCCCTAAATGGGGGTTGTCTTGTCCTTGAGTGTGTTACCTCTTTGATGGGATACAACTTAATACTTTCAGCGCAAAGATCTTTGTCAATTGAAGCCTAATTTTGATACTGAGGCTTAACACCATTGCCGACGGCCTTCGGCAATTGAGCTTTAATATCGCGTTTGATTGCTCGAGCCTGCAAAATGCTACTCACGTTAGCCGGTTAGCTAGCTGTGTTGATTGCACAGCACTGGATCGCCCATCTTAGATCGTCGTCGCCATAGTAATCCATTCTATCCATTTCTTTCAATCGCCTGTATCTCCTATTCCTTGTCCCAGATGGCATTTTGGTCAAAACAGCGTTTCTTTGACGGCACAGACCTGACGATCTGGAGCTCTGCAGAGCTCCGGTCAGGATTCACATTGTAAACAAGGCCGTCCCAGCTCCGTGTAAATTCCTAACTTAGGACTACTGCTACTGAAGCGGAAATGGCGGCTTTTCAAAATAAGAGCTCAAATTTAAAAAAATGCTGGCGTGAATTAGATCCTAATTTTTCAATAAATGATAGCGCTGAAAGGGTTAAGACATGCTGTAAAATGTGGCAGGTGTTACACTATATCTGCCATGTTTTTTCTACTGCACTAACTGACCAGGTCACTATAAAACCCTATAATAGCCACATGGGTAATAAACCACAGAATTTAGCCTATACTGTATACACGTAATGCATGCAGACAGAATCGCACGCAGTCAGAATACGGTAAAAATATCCCATTTCTCCCCAAATATCAACCTTTAAGCCGTCGACCGAGAGCTTCCCTGCAGTCACTCAGTGCTCGCCTATAGCAGGGGTTCCCAAAGCGGGGTCCGGGGACCCCCAGGGGTCATTGAGGGAGTTCCAGGGGGTCCCCAGCTAAATGATAGTTTGGGAACCAAATGGACCCTTATGGGTCTGTAACTCTGAGAGTGTACAAATGGAACCATCCATTATGGTTCCATTTGTACAGTACACTCTCAGAGTTACATTAATTAACGTTGATTTTACAACAAAAAATTGGGGGTCCCAGAGATAGAAATGCTATTAAATGGGGGTCCGTAGACTAATGCATGTCAAACTGGGGGTCCTTGAAATTAAACGGGTTGAGAATCATTGCTAGAGCCGTCGAAATCTTCTCTTATGGGGGTCCCTGGCATATCTTTTTCAAATGGGGGGTCCGTGAGGCTAATTAGTGTCAATTTGGGGGTCCTTGACATGAAAATGTTTGGGAACTGCACCTACAGGAACCAAAGTGGACGGCCTGTCAGGTCCCACTAGGCCACTACTCCCTATATTTACAGCTGCTTCTCAAACTCAGTGGTGGAAAGCAACTAATTATACATTTACTCAGGTACTGTACTTATCTACAATTTTGATGTAGTTTTACGTTACTCGAGTATTTCCAATTGTCAATACTTTTACTTCTACTCCACTACATGCCAGAGGCAAATATTACAGCACTTACCACTAGTTACTTTGTAGATGTTGATTGTTAATACAAAACAGCCATGAAGCCAAAACAGCCATCTGAAAATGGCCGATCAACAAGCGCACAACGTGTTGCATCGCGGCGCCTTTGAGAGCTTGTATAGATTCTCAAAATTATTTGCAAATATGTTAATATGTTATACATATATACCATACCTTCTGAAACAGGACAGTCTGCACAACGAGTGCTACTTTTGGGTACGTATATTTTTCAAGCAAATACTCAAGTACATTTAGATTACCGGACGTTTACTTTTAACAGGGTATTTCTACATTGCAGTATTGATACTTTTTTTGTTGTATTACTTAAACGTAAAAATGCGAGTACTTTTTCCACCACTGCCCCGAAGACTCTCTCTCTCTCTCTCTCTCTCTCTCTCTCTCTCTGGCATGCAGCCGGTTGCAGCAGGTGCACCAACAACACCCCCACTGTGTGTGTGTGTGTGTGTGTGTGTGTGTGTGTGTGTGTGTGTGTGTGTGTGTGTGTGTGTGTGTGTGTGTGTGTGTGTGTGTGTGTGTGTGTGTGTGTGTGTGTGTGTGTGTGTGTGTGTGTGTGTGTGTGAGCGAGCATCCCGATTGATAAACCATGATAGACCATGCATGAAGCCCCAGAGGGTTTTCCTGCTGTGCTATTAACCCATTCTGGACGGGGGAGGAACGCCCCTTTTGGTGTTTTAAAGCATTACGTTATACTTTAGCTATTGAAAAATAGCAGATCTACAAGCTCGTAGCGCGGCACCGAGTGCCGCGCTACGAGCTTGTAGGTCTGCTATTTTTGAAAAATCGTGGAAAATGTGGCGCAAATCTTTGAGTGCATATATACTTTCAGAGCGAACGCTTTTAAGTAAAATCTTTGCTTCTGGGAGGGATGGGGGTCGCTAGAACAACATGTTTTCAGATGGGAGTCGGCGGCCAATTACATAGCATTTCTGGGGGTCCTTGACGTGAATTGGTCTGAAAACCGCACTGACATAGAAACACAGGTTTTTTCAGAAAACTGTCAGGATTTTAGAAGACACTTTGTATAGAATCGTCCTCAGGTCAAAATGGGTTAATCTAGCCCGTCTCTGGAAAAATAAATTGTGGTTTTGGGTGAAGAAAACAATGGTGTGAACTGAAGAAGCCTCGCCATGTTGTATTTATTTATTTATCTATGTGTTTGTTTGTTTGTTTTAATTATCATTTTTTTATCCCACGATTTTGTAACCCATTTTTCACCCCTGTGTCAATTATCTAATGTGATCCTGGGCTCTACACACCCTCCGCCAACCTAGTCCCCATATATGGGGGACATGGGGAGAGCAACGGACTTGAACTCATGCTTCCTTCATGCCCAAGTTGCTCCTTTACACCTGACAGGGGGGAGTTTCCCTGGTTGGACGTAGCGCGTGGAAGGAACACGTTATTCCAACCAGTTCCTTTCCCCTCCATCAGGCGCCCTGGCTGGCCAGGGGGAGGCAGTTTAGAGACCAGGATTACTGCATGTTTTGTGTGAGGGTACCTACCCTAGGGGACACGGTTTTACGCCCCCTTTTTGTTCCATTTCTGGGAATAAAGCCTGAAACGATGATGTTGTCAGAGCGCTGATGAATGGCACCGCTGTGACAGACGCTAGGGCATTCACTTCTAGTCATTTGTACTAGTTGACTAGTTTACTAGTCGACTAGTCGACTAGTAAACTACCTATTATGTAAAATAACTACCTATTATGTAAAAAATAAAATAAATTAAAAAAATTACTTTTTATTTTTTTTATATAAATATTTGTACATTGAAAAACTGTGTACATGGTGACTATAACTAGAATCTACCTGATCTTGAGGCCTACAAAATTGGGGAAAAAATAAAAAAATTAACTTTTTTTTTTCTTATCAACTAGTCAACTAGTACCAACAAGGTCGACTAGTTGATTTACTAGTCGACTAGTAAATTAGTCGACTAGTTGCTTAATGCCCTAACAGACGCTGGATGAAACATGTCTTGACTGTCCATCTCGCTGCTGGTGATTGTTGTGATATTGAAGCGGGGGGGGGGGACCATAGAGTATATAAAAGGATAGAGGCTGAACTGGCGCGAAGCTCTGCCCCCCCAGCTATTCATGTCAGTGGAAGTAGCTCAGTGGCGTTTTGAAGCACCCGGAAGACTGCCGGAAGTACCGTCTCAGAACGTCTACTTCCGCATTTGACCACCAAATGTTTGGTGGTCAAATGCGGAAGTGCAAGCGAGCACTCAATGTTAAAGCCCAGCTGCACGGGGTTTCCCGGTCATGAATCCACGGGTCCGCCTGTAGTCCCTCCTCCTACCACTAGGGCCCAGAGCTTCAACGTTGAATATAGCCTCACTGGCCCCTTGGGGGGGACGGACGACGTATACGTTTCTCAGCACTTCGAACGGCAACTCAAGATCAATAAAGAAATTGTGCCGTCAAAAGATAGGACAATGCGGAAAATATGGAGAGACTCCGGTACCCTTGAGGTAAATAAATTAAAAAAAAAAGAAAATACTGAAATGCATGAGTTTATTGTCATATTTCTCATAGTAGGTTTTGCAATTCCTTAGAAAGCAAGTGAGACTTAACCCATTTTGGGGCGGGAACCCCTTTTGGTGTTTTAAACATTATGTTATAATTTAGCTATTGAAAAATAGCAGATCTACAAGCTCATAGCGCGCCACCGAGTGGCGCGCTACGAGCTTGTAGGTCTGCTATTTTTTGAAAAATCGGGAAAATATTTCAGAAAACTGGAGGATTTAGAAGATTTTTTTTTAATTTTGAGGTCAGGCCTATAAGGGAGTTTTTTTTTTGTGCAAAATCTGAATAGGGAAACTGAGGACTTCAGTCTATAAGAAGATATTGGAGTGGTCCAATATCCAGGAACACCGCATTTACTAGCAGTGTGGCATAGTGTCCTGTAGATATACAGTATGAAGCAATTACTTGTCAATGTCAACTGTACTCAAGATCTACTCAATCACATTCCATTAGTCGGTGCTGTGCTGCATTATTATCTGCATGTTGTCATTGTATTTTTAACGCCAGATGAGCCCCTTTTCAACACACATGTCCCCTCGGGGACAATACAGCCCATCACATGTGCACAGCTATGCCCGTTCACGCACGAGCAGTAAAGTATGCACACATGTTCATGCACGGAATATCATGAGGTGAATATCAACTCGCCTATATGCTTTTTATGGCAGACTCAAGGGGCCAGTGAGGCTATTCAACGTTGAAGCTCTGGGCCCTAGTGGTAGGAGGAGGGACTACAGGCGGACCCGTGGATTCATGACCGGGAAACCCCGTGCAGCTGGGCTTTAACATTGAGCGCTCGGTTGCACTTCCGCATTTGACCACCAAAATTTGGTGGTCAAATGCGGAAGTAGACGTTCTGAGACGGTACTTCCGGCATTCTTCCGGGGTCTTCAAAACGCCACTGAGCAACTTCCACTGACACGAATAGCTGGGGGGGCGGAGCTTCGCGCCAGTTCAGTCTCTATCCTTTTATATACTCTATGGAGAAACTAGACACAGGACTGCAGGACATGAGACTGATTAATTAGAGCGACAGAGAGAGAGAGAGAGAGAGAGGAATGTGTGTGTACGTGTCTGCGTGTCTGCGTCAATTTAACAAAGGTGCAGACGATCAGAAATCAGCAGAGCGTGAGCGACATTTGCTCTATACTGTATGCCGAATAGGCCTATCTCACAGCCCGCTTTCCACGCCCACTTCCGGTAAATAGTGGTGTCTTTAACATTAGCATTTTTCTCTGGAGAATCTAAGTACATTTTCAAATGTAAAAATGTGACAGACCAATATTATTATGAAGCAAACAAGATGGTAAATCAGCTCGAACAGATTCTTACCTTGAGAAAACAAAAGTTGTAGACTTCTTAAATTACCTCTGTTAACATGTAGCGTCTATGGAGTGACGTCACGCTATCACCACTAACCCCGAAAGGGGGCGTATTAAGGGGGGCGGGGACATTCTGTGAGATAGGCTTATTGAAGTGAACTCGGCCCCAGACTTCTTTTTTTTTGCTCCCTGGAAATAAAAACGCCTGGGTTTCCGAGGCTACTGACTGACAGTCAACCGTCTTCTGTGTTTTGATACGATTCTCCCCCAGGAAACCCCGGGTTTATATATTAACTTCTTTGTTTTTAAAACACTAAACAGACTGGCACCTGTGTATATTTCTGACCTCTTGTCCCCTTATACCTTCCCGTAATCTTAGATCAGCAGACATAGTAGGGATGCACCGAAAGGGAAATTCTTGGCCGAAACCCTATACCCGAATATGATTAATATTATATATCTTTTTTCCTACCATTGCTGTCTGATTTATGGCAAAATAAATTGTTATGGCAAAACTTAACTTAAATAATAATCACTATTATGGGTCCATAAAACATTTATTCAGCTTTTTTGAATGCATCAATTGCATACACTATTCGGTGATATATTTTCTGCCTCTTCGGGCCGAAACCGAATAGGCCTAAAATGCATTTTTAGCCATTTTCTGCCGAATATTTTCTGCCGAATATTTTCTGCGGCCGAATATTCGGTGCATCACTAAGACATAGTTTTACTTGACCCCCCCCCCAACACAAAGCTGGTGACAGAAGGTGTCAGGGCTCCACTGCTGTGGAACCAACTACCACTGGAAAATTAGACGGACCACTTCAGTGTCCACTTTTTAAAGACTTTTAAAAACTCATTATTATAGAAAGGCTTTTAATGAGTTTGAATGAACATCTAGTTTCTGCTTTATCTTTTTTTCAATCAGACATTTCACTATTTTGTTGATTTGAATAGCCTGATTATGTATTGTATGTGAGGCACTTTGTAAACTTGTTTTTGAAAAGTGCAATACAAATAAAGTTCATTATTATATTAACATTGGGCACAACGGTTCGAGCCTGCCGGCTCTTCATCGGTCTGATGAAGAGCTTTGAACGAACATGGCCCACGTTGTTCAGACTTTATACTCTTCTGTTGATTCTATACACCGTAAAAAATGTCAAACGCACACTGTGATTTAAATGTAATGGCAGTGGAAAACATGTACCACCAGCATTCTTCTGGCCTTCATGGAAGAGCGGTCATTGATCAAGTTGTCCAACTCAAGTCCAACTCCCAGATGAGTTTCGATTCAATGGCCATGAGCGACAGCATGTGTCATCCTTGTCCTTAGATCATTTGTAATCCTGTGAAAAGGATCGTTGTGCTCTCTCACAGTCGACAGGAAGCATTAAATGCAGTCTAAATATAATATGGACATGTTAACTGTAACCCGCAATCTTGCATTGTTTCAGGACGTTTCAATGGAAGCATGTTCATTGTTCAATCCATCATCAGGTCTATTGAAAAAGAGCTGGAGTGAATGGCTTTGTCAATAACGTCACTGTCCGATGTGGTCTCTGGCGTGAACAGAAGCCCAAACAGATTGCGTAGGTGCGTGTACATGCATCATGTCTGTGGCCAAGAGCTGACGAACGTATCGATATTTTCAATTATGCTTTGCTGACTTTGTGTGCGTTTCTTTAAGTTGAACTCCTTAGTTTAAACAATTTCAAAAAGTAAATTTGCACCACACTTTGGACAGTTTTAGTCACATTTTAGTCCCCTGGAATGTTCTAGTTTTAGTCGACTACATTTTTTTTGACAGGCCTTGATACAATGATATTGTTGTAATGGCAGATTTTACACTTTGGTTGCATGCTGAAAATAGCATATCTATACAAGCTCACACTGCAACGCGTTGTGAGCTTGTAGATCTGCTATTTTCAGCATGCAACCTAGCATAAAACTGGATGTCCTGTCCACTAGTACCTCCCTAATATTTTAGTCTAGTTTTTAGTTGTTGACGAAATTGTCAATATGTTTAGTCATAGTTTTAGTCATCATAGATTCGTTTTTATTTTGGTTTTATTCAGTTTTAGTCGGTGAAAAGGGGTAGTCGACGAACATTTTTCGTTTTAGTTGACGAAAACAACACTGATGCACAGAGTGCTTCGAAGGGAGATGGAGCGCTTATCAATAGTTCCATCGTCGCATCATCCGCGTTTTTTTACTAAATAGCCTAACCAAAATATTGACGATATGGGTTCCTCATGATACGATATATATCGCGATATTAGGCCCTCAATAACGATAATATCACGATATTCGATATATTGCGATATTTGCGATATATCGATATATTGTATGAAATTTCATCAACGATATATCACGATATCTGCAACTACAAAATACTTGGAACTGAAAAAATGCAGCATTTTGTATTCCCACGAAGCTGTTTGGAGACTTTGGACAAATCACCATCCAGTAATTCAGTACTTCTGGTTGCTGTGGAATCTGAGTGGGATTTGCTTTATTTTAGCTGTAATTTCCTCCTTTTCTAAACATGTTGTTCATCACTTCATTATGAACAACATTTCAAATTTCTAAAAAAAAAAAAAGAAAAAAAGAAAAAAGGGGGGGGGGGGGGGGGGGGGGGGGGTTCCGATATCGATATTTTAATAATCAATATCGATTATTTATCACGGGAGGACGTATCGATATATATCGCCATATCGATATTTCAGCACACCCCTAATATCTAATGGACCTGCAACCCTGCTGGGTGCTGTGGGTGCTGGCGGCGTGTTTCCTCCTCCGTGTCATCAGTGCCCATACCCGAGGCGGGGTTGGCGAAAGGGCCTTTCTGTGTGGAGTTTGCATGTTCTCCCCGTGTCCCCTAGGGTAGGTACCCTCACAAAAAGCATGCAGTAATCCTGGTCTCTAAACTGCCTCCCTCTGGTCAGCCGGGGCGCCTGATGGAGGGGAAAGGAACTGGTTGGAATAACGTGTTCCTTTCCACGCGCTACGTCCAATCCCGACGGCCTTTACTGCATGTCTTCCCCCCATCTCTCTCCCCATTTCCTGTCAGCCTACTGTCAGTAGGCTAAAATAAAGGCGAAAATCCTTTTTTTTTAAACACGTTCGCCCAGAATGGGTTACAATTTAGGCATGCTCTTAATCCAGAGGGATATACAGTAAGCAAGGTAAACATGGGGTAATGCATCAAATCTAGGATCATATTCATATATAGGTAAACCAATAACCTATTATCAGTCTAAACGGTATAATATCAACAAAATAAATCTGTACATTGAAGCCAGGTCAGCAAATGATCCTGGAATCTTTTAACACCTTAGTAGCCCGGAACTATTTAATCCATTTCATCCATGTGCCCATCATTTATAGCGAACGGACCACTTTTACCGGCGCACCGGAAGTTGGTGTGCATGTCTGTGTAGCAGCTAACAATAGCCACACCAAGCTAGAGTCGATCGACAACAACGGGAGACAAGAATAAATATATCGCGACTAGCGACTGGAAGGCCGTCAAACACAGGATCTTTTTTCAGAATTAGACGGGATGATTTAGATGGGGAGTTATGATTGTTTTAAGATTTTCGTCCACTAAACAGGCAGGGAACATTTTCGATGACGTGTCACTTTTTGACACGTCATCGGATCGGGCAACAAGCGCTCCTAGGCTTTAGAGCGATGCGAACGGTTTTGTTATCATTAATCTCCGTCCTATTTATCAATCTGCGGCTTGGGCACTTGACCATGAACTTGACGGAGAACTCCGCCCCGGGCCTCCATGGTGTTAACATGCTATCTAAATTACACTTCTTAAGCCTGCAAGGTCGTCAGTTAAATCCTACAGGCTTAAAGCTGCTATAAGCTAGGGCTGACCTCGATTAGTCAAATAGTCGACTAATCGATCGGAACGGGTCTCAGTCGACTGACAACCTCTCAGTCGATGTTCACCAAAAAAAAAAATAATAAAAAAAAAACAGTCGGGACGAATTTTTTCTTTTGGGCCGGGTGGAAAACCCCTCCGTTATAATGGTATGCTCCCAGTCCCCGCACCGCAGCATCGGGGAACACTCTGGCAGCCAGAGTAAAGGCTGGGAGGGACCGAGCCGAGGGAGGCTACTGTACTGTAGCCTACATGTTGTTTATGCTCCGGAGTCCAGACCCATGCAGTTTAATAATATACAGTCACAACAGAATGCACACTGCTGTCTCGTGTCTCATCACAATCCCAATGCGCCACCCGTGAAGTCGGGGGGAAAATAAAAAACAGGCTGCTAGTGTTAGTGTAGGGTCGGGGATCGTTAGCTTAGCGCGTAGCTACTGATTCAACCCACTGATTGAACGTCATCTCCGCCTGTAATCTAGGTTATTTTTTTTTATTGACAACGTGAACGAACCCCGACACCAGCGCTGCAAAAATAGACAGATCTACAAGCTCTCAACGCGTAGCGAACGGCGCTGCAAAAACAGGCAGGACGCGATGCCTTGAGAGCTTGTGGATCAGCCTCCCCGACGGTGCGGGGAGGCAAGAGTTCTCCGGGGAGGAGGAGAAGTTACCAGGGCAGGCTACATGTTGCTGCGGCTAACAACACTGTCACCAGCCAGTGGTTGTGATTAGGGTTGGGATTCGGAACCGGGTCCATTTCAGACCCGGTTCCGACATTGCGGATCCGGAGCCGGTTCCATCGTTTTTTTATTAACGGTTCCACAAACGGTTCTCATCAGTCGTCATTTAGCTCCGCTGTGTCTGCTTGCATGCAAGCAGAGCCTGGGGTGACGTCACCCCACCTACGTGAGTGAGTGAGGTCTGGGAGGATACGCCCACTGTTCTGTCTGTGCATTCAGCGACCGCCGCGGAGCGAGTGGGACAGTGGGACAGTATGTCGAAGAGATCTCCAAAGTGTGGTTATATTAACAGAGAGGGAAATGACTGAGGCTGAGCACGCAAAGTGCAATACATTTGATGCTATAGTTGCAAAGGTTGTTGCAACTTGTACCACGTCCACATTGAGAAACATCTCAAAATCAATATGCCTACACGAGTGCACATCGCGTTTGTGAGCCATGCGGAAAGCCGTGCCCGCTCTCCCCGCAGCTCCACCACAGCCGACGGGGGACGAGGATGATGCAAGGCTGGTTTACTTTCCCCAGGCTAGAAAACTAACGTCTACAGAGCTTTTCATTAGGCGTATTGTACAACTGTTGTCAATGGTGTTAATTTAGAACGCCAATGACTCGACGTCTTTCTGTCTGATATTTTATGAATCACGTTAACTATAGAGCCAAATCAATTTGTCTGCACGTATTTTTACAATTTATAAGCAACTCAACTGCTTTTGATTTGGCTCTAAATTAATCACGTGACTGTTGAGAGCCCAGCCTTTAGGTGCATATACCTCCATAGATTGATTACTTTATAAACAGTTTGCAGAAAAAAGCACAGGAACGTAGCCTGACAGTTCAATACAAGGTCTGCTAAAAGGATTTTATAATCCAAGAAAGCACTATGGCTTGTTTCCATTAGGGTAAGGGGTACTTCATATAACATTAATCTGAACATTAAAGACAACATTAGTCACCAAAACAATATCATTATTGCAATGTACAAATTGCAATATACAGTACAAATTGCAACAATTATATTGTTGTGGTGGCTAGCTGCTGCTGGAGGTGGTGGTGAAGTTTAAATAATAGTGCCACCTCATAATTGTAAAGTGCATTTAGTAAAGTGCAATAATTGAATTAATGAATTTGTGTGTATTATGTACTTGGTTAGGTTAGTTATAATATAAGCATAATCTATGTCAGAAAAAAAGGGGAAAAAATAATATTAGAATCCGTTAAGGGAACCGTTAGGAACCGGAACCGTTAAGAGGGATCCGGGAAGGATCCGGAACCGTTAAAATCCTAACGAATCCCAACCCTAGTTGTGATGTTAGCTTGTGCAGCTGCTTGTCCGTTCCAACTTCACTTCATCTCCACCTGTAACTTATTTTTTATTTTGTTACCCTGGCTGCGCAGCTGCGCTGCAAAAATAGACGGATCTACAAGCTCTCAACGCGTAGCGAACGGCGCTGCAAAAACAGGCAGGACGCGGCGCCTTGAGAGCTTATCGCCCAACCTTAATGCAAATGTGTTGTTTTTTTTTTGGGGGGGGGGGGTGCAGGGGGGGGTGTTCAGTCGACTATCAGTCGACTAACAGCAAATTTATTCATATTAATTTCGACTATACAAATCCTTAGTCGGGGACAGCCCTACTATAAGCAATACTATGTCTTGTTTTTATTCAGACAGCCAGCGCCCAGCAATGGGTAGAACGCTCCCAACAACAATTTAGTCTCTGTAACACATCTAGGGGCCGCAATCTGCATTCAAAGATTTTCCTAGAAGCTTTGTCATTGGTCGATTTGCTTCCTACTTCCTGTCTACTTCCTGATTGGCTAGTTATTGCCATAGATATTATAAGAACTAGATGCCTCATTTGCCGCTGCAGTTCATTGGAGCGACGTGTATCCCAATGAAGGCGGAAGTGCAGTGCTGAAGGCTTTTTTTTAACAAATCTTTATAACAGTCATGACAATATACATTACAATACAAAACAAGACAAACAAACAAACACAAACAACAAAGTTATTAACAATACAACATCAGAGCCAGGGGGATTAGATTACTAACAGAAAACATTAAAGAGTGAACACAAAGCAACAGTTCTCCGCAGCTTTCTTATTTAGAAGTGCTGAAGGCATTTGCTGAAGGCGACTGCGTCGCTGCCCAAGTGACGTCACTCATGAGACTCCTCCATGTCTCTCGCTGTCACTCAAGTGACTACTGGCCAATCACAGCGCGTCTTTTCCGGGACTTATGTTACGCACGCGGAAGCTTGACAAGCTTCCGCCTTGCTTCCGCTAATGTTTCCGCCTTCAATTGGTGACACGCGCCTCAGAGCCGGAAAGGGCGTCCATGTATATATGTCTATGGTTATTGCGACCGGGTTTTTTTTCGACCAATGACAAAGCTTCTAGGAACATCTTTGAATGCAGATTGCGGCCCCTAGATATTTCACAGAGACTACATTGCCGGGTAAATTAAAAAAAGGTCATTAAAATGTTGACATATTGCTTATAGCAGCTTTAATTGTGCTTATGCTGACACTTGTGTGCAGCAGTTTGGTCAATCTCAGTTTTTTTTAAGTGTGCTTTGTAAAGAAAGTTTGATTTGATTTGATGCCCTGTTGCAAATTGGGCCTTCATGCCTTTGTTTGGAGCATGGAACATATGCCAGGACTGTGAACACAGCTGGCAGCGTAACAGGTCTGCAACAGCACCCCCTGCTGCTGAGGCAGCTGTACACATGAGGAAGCATCCGGCATTGTTGTCTCTCTTCAGAGAGTAGTCAAATGATGGATTTAAGTAAAAGTAGCCATACCATTATGTAGAAATGTTATTGTTTACAAGTTGATGCCCTGTACGTAGCCTTATAGCCTATACATAATCTTACTAAGTCAAAGTAAAGATACATTTGCCTTTGTATAACTCTTGAATGTAGGCCACACACACACACACACACACACCCCCCCCCCCCCACACCCCCCCCCCCCCCCCCCCCCCTTGGATGTGGTCACTGAACCAATATCGGGGACCGATGTTAGTGTCCGTCCATGCAGCCCTGGCTGGTTTTCTAAAGTTGACCATAATATGACCCAATGAGCTCCTGACCACACAGCTGCTCTCGTATGCTTTATTGGAAGCTTCATGAGTGAGCGACTGACCACACACCTCAGGCGGCAGGCCTGTAATGAGGACACATTATCACACTGGCACCAATTAACAGAGTGGCGGAATTGGTTCTTATAACGGCAGTGGGTGCTCCCCAGCCCTATTCTATTCTATTGTCTAATAATAAAGTCTATCATCCTCTCCTCTACTCTTCAATCTTCTCTATAGTCTTACATTGTGCGTACATACGTCCACATATTTATCACCATGCCTGGGTTGAATGCCATTTATGCTTCGACAATTATAGGTGGACCAGATTTGTCTGAATTTAAGAGGCGCACACATCTGAGATATTAATATAAGCTCCTGCGGACATTAACATTCACAAAGGGGGCGGCCGGTGAAGACGGGTGAGAGCAGAGCAGGAGTAGGGCACCACGGGTGACTTCAACGGGGACCTCATACTTCCCCACTGGGAGAGGCTGGGATATGGCATGCACCCCCTGGCAGCAGCTGAGCACACATATCCATGACAATGATCCAGCTCCACGCTAGCTATATAGGAACATGCTAAGCATAGCTAAAATGCCTCAGCGATATTTCTATAACTGTGGAATGCTAGCAGTTCGCGGACCACGCAGTCAACCTGTGGTCGTCCTGCTTTTGCATTCAGTAGCATGACACTCAGTCTGAATTTTCACTTCGTTTCACTTCATTATTCAGACTGAAAGCCCTCCCCACGGCAGCAGTTTATGGGATGGGTGTCGTCAAAGCGGCAGTCTTCGGTGATTGGTTCATACCAACCAATCAGAATAGTAGGAAAGCAGATGACGTTGTTGTCAATCATGTGGCTATGGCTAACCCGTTTGCTAACCAAACAAACACAACCAACGAGCGCTACTAGCATGTAAACAAAAGTGGTAAAATATGTCGGATGATGATGTTTATAAAACCTCTCGTGTCTGTAAAGAAACTATTCATCATACGTCGATTTATTAGCCAGATTGATACCGCCGTGAGTCACCGCAGTGGGGGCAGCCATGTTTGTTGTCTGACACTGTTGAGTGACGGGGCTGATGGACAATCAGGTGAATCAGCTGCTACGATCGGATTTCCGAACGACACTGACGCAGCCGTAGGCAGAGAGACTCCAGACCTGAATCGCCAGAACATATTTTCTTCATGGGCGTGGCTAGCGATTCAGGGCTGGAGCCAGGCTCGTCATTCAGGGGTGCAACAGTCAAGTCGAACTGATCGATTCATAGTGTCAGTCAATGGTGTCGTGAAAAAGATAGTGAAAATAGCTCACAGTCAGTGTTGCAATGTCACACTATATGAATGTATAAAATAACACCAAGTGTTTAATTAAAATAATTAATTGATATTTAAGAAAAGTAAAAACACTTGAAAAAGGTATAAGAAACACTTGCAACAATAGCAATCGAAAAAGCGTAATACATGGGGCTAAAATAGGGCCTGTTTGGGCTTATTAGGTCTCTATAACTTTACCATCATGTTGGCTATATAGCCAATGTCTCGCTTCAACCGAAATGCATTAAAGGGGCATTCCACTCATTTTCAACATTTTACTATGTCATTAATATACCTTAGAGCTGTTGTGTGGAAATAATAAAAAAGTCCCCCCATTCTGTGTTTCCTAGAACTAGAGGTCTGAAAAAAATCATTAACATGGTGAAACACATCTTGATGACATCATCAAGATGTGTTTCACCATGTTAATGATTTTTTTTTATAATTACAGTTCTAGGAAGCACAGAATGGGGGGACTTTTTTATTATTTCCACACAACAGCTCTATGGTATATTAATGACATAGTAAAATGTTGAAAATGGGTGGTTTTCCCCTTTAATAAATACATGAAAAAATGACCCACTGTAAGCACAAAACCATTTCTTCTCAGGCGCTTCCTGCTACAGCGGCAGAGCGAGGCCCCCAGTGTGAGGCTCATCATGTGTCACGCATTGCACTGCGGTAGGGAGGCAACGCACCGCGGGGGCCTTCTCTCCCTGCGGACCTCCCCGCTCACCACACTCCCAGGGGGATTAGACAAATCAGTCCCACATCCTCCCCGTCTCAGCTTCCCCAGGGAACCTGTCACACTCTCGCCGAGCCCCCAAAAGCAGCTACACCTACCAGCCAGCCACCATGTGTCAACCCCTCACGCAGCATGGGTACTATCCTCTCGCATTGCTATATCTTTTAGACCGCCCCCAAGCGTGCGGTCTCTGACTGTATGTACACACACAGCAAAATCCTGAGTGTTGTAGCTCTTTTTCGGCTGCCAAAACTATAAGCAAACCCTGCCGTATTGCACGGCTTCCGGTTTTGTTTCCATATGCACTACGGCTCGGTTTCAGAGATATTCTAGGAGATATTCAAGAGCATAATATATATTCTGCGGACCCAGAACTAAGAAATTATACTTTCATTTGTTTTTTTTCTAAACTTGTGGAAATGGCATCTACAAGCTCACAACGCTTTGTGTTGAGCGACGTTGTGAACTTGTGAGGTTGTAGATGGCTATAGTTTCACTTTTTCAGGCTATGGAAGGTTCTGGGTTCCCCTAATAAAAACCAAATACTTGTTGGATTAGCTCTGAACAACAAGTCAATTTTTACACTCTTACACAATTTAATTATGTAGGAGCGTGCAGATAAATGATCCGGTGAAGCTGTGTCTGTCAATGAGCGAATCCTCTGAGCGGCCGGTCTCCCAATGCGGTGTGTAGCATACAGTAATTGCCATCGATGTAAAAGGCCCGGCCCATTTGCTGTGTGCTTGCTTGCAAATGCATTAACCCATTTTGACCCGAGAACGATTCTACAAATGTCTTCTAAATCCTGCCAGTGGTGTCAGTGTCAGTGGTTCTCAAACATGTTCATGTCAAGGACCCCCAAAAATGTATGTAATTGGCCGCCAAGCCCCATCTCAAAATATATGTGGTTAAAAACTCAAATCCGCTCTGAAAGAATATATATTCAAAGATATTGCACCCACATGGTCACGATTTTTCAAAATTAGCTGATCTACATGCTCGTAGCGCGGCACTCGGTGCCGCGCTATGAGCTTGTAGATCTGCTATTTTTCAATAGTTCAAGTATAACATAATTCTTAAAACACCGAAAGGGGTTCCCGTCCAGAATGCGTTAACTGAACTGTGGGAGATTGATTAGACCAAAAGGGTCCATTTTTAGCACAGGGCTCAAAAAGTTATGCGTATACCTTTTTAACAGTATTGTACATTTACATTTTTAGGCCGTTATCTGGAATGACTCGCA
The DNA here is from genome assembly GCF_951216825.1 of Electrona antarctica. NCBI lineage: Eukaryota > Metazoa > Chordata > Actinopteri > Myctophiformes > Myctophidae > Electrona > Electrona antarctica. Next base: position 44,381,340 of record NC_136799.1, read on the forward strand.
GCGAGTGCAGCTGTAGAATACGTTTAGGTTCCTAGTACACCAACATTACAAGCGACTAATGGTGAAATATCACCGACTGCGTTGTAAAACAGTAACCAGTGGCGTGCACAGACATTTAGAGGGGCAGGTGCTCAAGTTAAAAAAGGGCACCTTGTGCAGCGCGTGGAACCGGCCGGTTGCCTTAATCCATTTTGGGCGGGAACCCCTTTTGGTGTTAGCATTATGTTATGCTTTAGCTATTGAAAAATAGCAGATCTACAAGCTCATAGCGCGCCACCGAGTGGCGCGCTACGAGCTTGTAGGTCTGCTATTTTTTTTAAAAATAAAAAAAATAAAAAACGTTTTTTTTTTTTTTTCAAAAGGGCACATTGCCAAAAGGGCAGGGGGTGCTCTAGCACCCCCTAGTGTCTATCTGTGCACGCCACTGACAGTAACCCTCTCTAGGAAGCAGTCAGGAATAGCAGAGGAAGTAACCAGACACCCGCCGTGCTGTTCACACTCGATTATCTTCATGACGAGAGAGTGACTGGAGACGGGTGGAGTGCTGGTTAGGTTCGGGGCATCTGCATGGGGTTGCTTTTTGGGCAAACCCCTTAAGTCTGGTATAGAACCAGCTGGTAATGGGAAGAAATAAATACAAAGTGACAAATGTATACAACTTCTACGAGGTGCCGTATAAGTGTGGAAAATGTCAAAACAAATGAGAGTCAAGGGGTGAGCACAGTTTTTTTTTTTTAAATGCCGCAAAGCAGACTGCAGCCTGCTGAGGCGAGCGACTCTTACAGGTTTCTGAAATGTCATGTTATGCAAATGCTCTGTAATTTCACCTGCTGCTCTTCAGACATCTTTAGGCATCCACAAATATTCCTGTAAACTAGAAATCGCATGCATTCCTGCCTCTTTGAGAATTATCGGTGACTCCTGCAGACGGTGGACACGTCGAGGCTGAGACAGAGGCGTATCTACAATAAGGCGAGGGCAGGCGTCCGCCTGTCCAAATCCATTTCTGGCCTGGCCAAAATCCATACAATGAGAAAAAAAAGAGGACAAAAACAAGATCTGAGAACTATTAATGGACAGCTGATTGGCCGTTGCGGTAGAGCGTGGTCCTCAATCACCCATTGGAATGTAAATGCAAGCCTTTCAGCCTTTGTATACTACTCGTCTGGCAGGTATATATCTCTTTGAAAACCTTTAGTGCTACGATTGTGCGCGGGGAGACGACAATTAACACATATCTTGCCTGCCCAAAACGTAATTCCTGCATACGCCACTGGGCTGAGAGAGTGCCTCGATAGCCAATCGGTGTCACACAAGTTTAAATTGAAAGCCCTGGACATTTGAATGAGCACTGTCAGCATGTGTGCGTGTGTGCGTGCGTGCGTGCGACTGTGCGTGTGCGTGTGTGTAAATGTGTGTGGATGTGGGTGTGCACGAACAGAGAAATAAACAGTCACTCGAGGTGGGGACTGAGCTGCCTTCAACATTATGCTCAGACAACACTGCCATCAAGTGGCAGGTCCCAGAAAATGTGCTCCAACATAGGAATGTATAGCTAAATAAATTGTCATGACATCATCCCATCTTTAATGATCACACCACTGAGCAGGGAGGGACGTGCACACATAGACATCAAAGGGGGCTTCAGCCCCCTGCCCCTTTTACCCCGTCTGTAAAACAACTGCCCTCTCCAGACCACGAATGCAGCACTCACTACATGGTGAAAGAAATGCAAATGCCCCTCCTTTCCATGCCCATGCCGGAAGGAAGGCAGCATTCAGGAGAATTGCTTTCATTTCCGAAGTCTCCTGAACGTGAACACAGTATTTTGCGCTGAACGAATTTGTTTCATGTCGTTGCACAACGCATCTACACCAGCTAAAGAGTGCTGGGTCGTGCCCCGAAAATAGCTGATCTACAAGCTCTCAGCGCGACTTGTGAGCAACGTTGTGAGCTTGTAGATCTGCTATTTTTGTCCAAAATTGCCCTCCTATCCTAACAGGATTTCAGCCCCTGCCTCTCTGCACGTCCCTGCCACTGAGGCCAATGGAATTATAGCTTTTGAGAGGATGGTGGGCAAGCTAAATTCAACATTGTCAGTAATATCAAACATATAGGCACATATATATGTGACCAGATTTGACTGAGAGCCTGCCATCGCGCAAATTCCAGCTTCTCACCAGAGGAGAAAAACTTTTTTCAAAGATGATTTAATAGCACAGGAAGACTCTTCACATACTAGAGCATGTCTGAAATAAGTGTCAGAGCTGAAATCGACATGTAAATATGAAATACATGCTTAAACATGTAGCTAGGTGTAATGTTAGAGTCCACAGAAGTAAACCTTTCAAGCCTGTTTTCTCAATTCGTTGTTTTCTGCAAGACATTACTCTATAAGCCACGCATAACTCCAAAACTGGTGGGTCAAACTGAACTTAACCAATATGTCAATTTGACATACACTTCACAGAGTGTTCAATGCAGGGCGCCCGCTGGCCTAGTGGTCCAGGGCAGCGCATGCCACATATGGGCCTGACAGCTAGCTCGACACGTGTTCGAGTCCCGTTCATGACGACCTTTGCTGCATGTCTCTCCGCCTCTCTTCCTCCCTCTTTCCTGTCCGTCTTCACTGTAACTATCAATAATAAAAGCACAAAAACAATCTAAAAAAAGTGTTCAGTGTTCATGTACATTTGTCAGGTGATCTTCGTAGCAGTCGGGGAAGATGCTTTAAACAGAAACGGTTTGTTTGCCAGCCAGGGGCGTCCTAGAGGGCATCAGCTGAAAGACCTCTTTCACCCTCACACCCAATTGTGGTGATCAAGATAAAAATGTTGCACTTTTTTTTTGGCCTTCACCTTTATTTCATATTTTTTTAATGGGACAGACAGTAGGCCGACAGGAAATGGGGAGAGAGAGATGGGGGGTGACATGCAGTAAAGGCCGTCGGGATCGGGAGTCGAACCCGCGGCACAGACTGGATTACCAGCCAAGGTGCCTGGACCGCTGAGCCACGGCCCAGGACCCATGTTGCACTTCTGTGTGTACATTTGTAAGACGTGTAAATTCAAACTGATGGGAAGGGTATATGCCCTGCAGTTGTTTCCGTGTGTCCAAGCCGTCATAGTATAGGCTAGTATCTATTCCTTTTTTTCTCCAAAAGCAAGACACAAGCAAATAAAAACAGACTTGTTAAGAACCTTTTAACCGCTTGAACCATAGCACCCCTATGTTGGGGGCAACCATAAGCGAATATTGCAGATATACAAGCTCATAACGCAGCGAATTACAGCTCGCTGTGAGCTTGTAGAGCAGCTATATTCTGGTGTGGAGCGAAAACAGATGGAAGCCTAAAGTACAGAGCTCTGGGAGACGCCAGTCAATACTGTATGCTGATGTCATACAGATAACTCCTTCCTGCAAGAACTCACATCAAAAGTACATTGTATACTACATTGTACATGCTATACTACATTCTATACTACAGTACATTGTATACTACATTGTACATGCTATACTACATTCTATACTACAGTACATTGTATACTACATTGTACATGCTATACTACATTCTATACTACAGTACATTGTATACTACATTGTACATGCTATACTACATTCTATACTACAGTACATATGAATACATGTGTTCAAAATGTATAAACATATTTTGAAAAATAGTTCTAAAAGCTCAAAACATGTCAATAGCCATAGGAATAAATGGTTAATAATGCACGTTTTGTAATAATAAAGATCTACAAAGTAACTAATGTGTTTAAATAATTGTAGTGCAGTAAAAGTACAATATATTGCCTCTAAGATGTATTGGAGTAGTGAAAGTACAGACATTTTAAAATATGTAAAACTTCCTCAAATGTGTGCTACTAAAGTACTTGAGTACATGTACCTAGTTACTTTCCGTCACTGCCCTGCATAGGCCTACAGTTCAGTAAATGTGCAACTTGTCTCCCAAGGAATTGTGGTTCATAATATGTTGTTGCTTTCGTCCAACATACCAAACATCTTCTACTTTGTTCCACCGTGCATATTTCGTAAAGGGTAAACCGGAATGTCCGGAATACTGTGACAGTGAAAGCATGTTAAGATCAACTGACTGGAAATAATAATGTAAAGTTGCTTGCATAATCAGTTGGGGGTTGCGGCCTGTTTAAGTGTAGTTGCTTGTACTTGGGCTTTCTTCCTAAATGTTGTTTACAATGGTGAACGTGTAGATCAACATTTTCAAAAAAATAGACAAAAGGCTATAGGTTTAAAGAGCTCGTGTGTTACGGCGGGGCTCCACCGGGCGCGTCAGCGTTGCGTCTCCGTCAGGGAATGTTCCCTTTTTAATCAATGAAGGGTGGCTCCACTGCCTGTGTTGCGTTGCGTCGCGTTGCGTGACTGCTTTAAAATTGCCCCGGTTCATTTTTTGACGCACGCACGCACGTACGCGTGCGGTGGAGCCCCGGCGTTACGGCCGGGCTCCACCGGGCGCGTCAGCGTCGCGTCTCCGTCACCGTCAGGGAATGTTCCCTTTTTAATCAATTAAGGGTGGCTCCACTGCCCGCGTTGACGGAGACGCGACGCGTGCATTAAAATTGAACCGGTGCGTTTTTTGACGCGACGCAGACGCAACGCAACGCGTCCGGTGGAGCCCTGGCGTTAGTCGTTTCTTTTGGACTTGTTGCGTATTAGTGCGTAATGGCGAGGCTGCACAGTCAGCCAGCAGCACCTGCTGTGTTTTCAATCAACTCCCTCCTCACACCGCTGGAGGATCCCAGCGGGATTGCGGTTTTGGTTGTTGACAGTATCAATCTATTGCATTAAAATGCTGATCAAATGCCAATGTGTCGTCGTATTTGTCAATAATATTTAGGCTACGGGTGTATGATTATCCAACCCCCGAGCAGGTTGGAGAAGGAAGTCGTGCAGAGAAGTGTCAAGATTGTTGTTGAGTGATTGATGTTTTTACTGACAAAAGAAAATGTGCGCGCGCACGCACGCACGCACGCACGCACGCACGCACGCACACACGCACACACACACACACGTGTATAGTTTGGTGGGTAGTACCGTATACATCCAATGCACAGCCATATTCATCAGCTCACACACGTCCACATGTACAAATATGTTAATTTACAGTAGACTACAGTATATGTATTTTGGTCAATACAATGTCATCAATAAATCAGTCTAATGATACCCGATGAAGGTCAGTACGACCGAAATGTAATAGCAGCCGATATGTTTTGTCTAAACATAATGACATATGGAAGGTTTCAGTATTGAAGTAGTGTCAATTTTGAACGAGGCATCAAAATCACAAATGGTCACAGTTTTGGTTGATTGATCAATGTTTGTATTGACAAAAATGTGTGCATTTGTACATATCCGATAAACACAAAAAACCTTGATCTTATTTTCATTGTGTACACATGTGTGTGACTAAACTGCGTGTCACCTGTTCAGGGAAGTTTTGAATAAGTAGAATTCCTCTGTCAACAACTGGAGAACCGCCACATGTGAAGAAATCTAAAGTATTTTAAAAGTACGAGGAAGAAGTGTTTGTTATTTCCAAGAGAGACTCCACATTGTACTTGTGGATTTACAGTAACTGCAGGCGTTTAAAATGAGCGGTGTGCTTTATGGAGGTAGGTTGGACTTCATTTAAAAATACTAATAAGTTTGTTTCATGTAATAATGTGATTTCATGAGAAATGAATCTAAAGACTGATTTATCGTATGATTACTGTTTAAGAGGAGACATTTCATAGTAGAAAGGAATAGTGAGCCAATATAATCAGTGTAATTATCACTGTATCAACATCCATTATTTAACAACAGGCGCATTAAAAGGTGTTTATAGTAATTGGTACAGTAGATGGAGCATTTCCTTCAGCAGGTTCAGCAATCATGTCCAGCCACATATTACATAATGTGCTTCCTGGCACAGAGAAGGAACCCCCAGAAACGTTGCCTTTACATATCTATATTCAAAATTAAACATGTCCAAACCTTCTCCGACTGAGCTCAAGATTCCTTTTTTGGGGCTATATGCGAGCTACATTACTTTTCTTTCCTGACACAGCCGCACTATTATGAGTTATGACAAAGGGTATATTTCTGTCTGACAGGGCATGATGGAAGGACATCAAAGTCCTATGAACGGAGGATTGTTTTGGTTGGGAAGACAGGCGTAGGGAAGAGTGCGGCGGGAAATACCATCTTGGGGAGAGAGGCTTTCGAGTCCGAGCTGTCCCCGTCTTCCCTGACGTCCGTGTGCAAGAAAGCCAAGGGCGAGGTTGACGGACGGAGGGTCGCCGTCGTAGACACGCCGGGCCTGTTTGACACAAATCTGTCCCAGGAAGACGTGCTGAAAAGGATCAAGATGTGCGTCTCCCTGTCTGCCCCCGGGCCTCACGCCTTCCTGGTGCTGATTCAGCTGGGGAGGTTCACACAGGAGGAAATGGACACGGTCAGGATGATACAAACCACTTTCGGCGAAGCCTCGGCCAAACACACCATGGTGCTGTTCACCCACGGGGACAAGCTGAAGAAGCAGACCATCGAAGCATTCGTTTCGGAAAGTGAGGATCTGAGGGAGATCATCCGCAACTGCTACGGGCGATACCACGTCTTCAACAACGAGGTGAAGGACCACGGGCAGACCTCCCGGCTCCTCGACAAGATCGACAGGATGGCCATGGACAACGGCGGGACGTATTACACCAACGAGATGTTCGGGATAGCAGAAGACGCCATCGAAAGAGAGAAAGCCCAGCTCCTGAAGGAGTCCGAGACACAGAGGCAAAAAGAGCTGGCAGACCTGCGAGTGAATCTCGTAGGAGTGTCCCTTCACAGGGAAGAGAAGGTGGTACACCACCGGTACGAGTCTAAAGCCAGGGCCCAGGCCGAAAAGTCCAATGACTTTGTGAAAGCTCCCATTATCGCCGCCTCAGCAGCTGGCGGAGCCGCCATCGGCTTTCTCCTGGGAATCTGCGGAGGCCCGATAGGCATGGCGGTGGGAACGGCCGTCGGAGCAGCCGTCGGCGCCGCGGTCGGTGCAGTGACCGTATCGATCTCCGACAAATGCAGCGTGCAATGATTGAACCTATTTATGCCTGACCTCAAATTTTTTTTCTGAAATAAATATTTTCACGATTTTTCAAAAATAGCAGACCTACAAGCTCGTAGCGCGCCACTCGGTGGCGCGCTATGAGCTTGTAGATCTGCTATTTTTCAATAGCTAAATTATAACATAATGTTTAAAACACCAAAAGGGGGCCCAGGCGGTGGCGTAACCGTCTGGGCACCCGACTGGTAATCCAGTCGCAGTGTGCCGCGGGTTCGACTCCCGAGCCCGACACGGCCTTTACTGCATGTCTTCCCCCATCTCTCTCCCGTTTCCTGTCAGCCTACTGTCTGTCCCTTCAAAAACCAATAAAAGGCGTAAGCCGCAAAAAAAATATCTTAAAAAAAAAAAACACCAAAAGGGGTTCCCACCCAAAATGGGTTAATCAAATTCCCTTTGCCTTTATGAATTGTATCATGTATTAGTGAAGGAGACACAGTCCCAATGTGTTTTTACTGGTTAAAGCTTTAAGAAATAACATGTCAAAAGTTTAACTTTGTTTTTTATTTATTTTTTGGTATTCAGACAGCCAGCAATGAGTAAAACGCTCCCCACAAAAATGTAGTCTCTGTGACACATCTAGGGGCCACAATCTGCATTCAAAGATGTTGGTCGGGGGAAAAAACGGTCGAAATGACTAACCAATCAGGAAGTAGACAGGCAAATCGACCAATAGCAAAGCTTAGGAAGATCTTTGAATGCAGATTAGGTTAGTCTTTGTTAAAATAGCCTATTAGTCCCTCCCCAACCCGTCCTTATCCAATAGTCACGTTAGCAGCGAGGAGACGGGGCAAGCTGTCCTTCTCACCCATTGAGATGCATGTTAAATGACGGGATTTCTCCATATGAATAAATCGATCATTTCAGTAGGAAGAGCTCCAAAATAACTTCTAAATCTTGTCAACCAGGCCTTCAGTAGGCTTGCACTGACTGGACAAATACACATGACATTATTTCAATAAACGAGAAATACGAGGAAATGACAGTAGGGAGAAACAGTAGGCCTGTAGCAACTTTAACGACCGTCCGACAGGAGTTTTCATGTTGCATGGTAAGACTACGGTGATTAGTATTATTGCCATCACCTGGGTGGGTGAGTCGTGTAACTTTCCTGACGTTAAGTTGAGTATATGTTCAACAACACAGCCATGCAAAATAACACTGACAGCTATGAGGTGGCGAAAGCTTGACCTGCATAGCAACAGTTGCTAAACTACTTGGATTAGCATTGGACAATCACATTTTAAAATGGGGTTTAGCGTCAGGCTAATTGCTGTTGGTGAATATGTAATCCAGCAACGTTCAGTAGGTTCAAATTAGGCTAGGAATTGACAGAAATCGTCTATGATGAATGATGCAAGAAAGTGCAATCCCAGATTCTGAGCAGGTTGCAAGACGAGGAAAGCTTCAGTAAGCCTGTCCATAGAATCAAACACATTGAATACAATAGTGAAAAGATATGCATGATAATGAATCATTATTGTCGATCAAATCAAAGTTACTGTGGTGGTCATGGATTGAGCAAAGCTGGAGGATTAAAGAAAAGTTACTAATCAATCGCAGGATAAGCACTGAGAAACCACAGAGCGTTGCATTTCTCTGGAAAATGCCATAAAAGTGATAAGAGAACATGTTACTCCCATTTTAAAAGTGGGGTCCGGGGACCCCAAGGGGTCTTTCACAGGGTTCCAGGAGGTCCTTCGCAAAATGACTTAATAATGCATCACAATCAGTTTATTATTATTATTATTATTGATTGAATATTTTTTTGGCATCAAATATTTATTTTATTTTATTTGCATTTATCTCTCAATGCTGTATGTAACTATAAATGCGCCACGTCTCTGTCTGTCTGTCTGTCTGTCTGTCTGTCTGTCTGTCTGTCTGTACGGTTGTAATGCATGTAACTCGAGAACCGTTCGCTTCACCGACTTCAAATTCGACACACGCGTTCCACACCCCCACAGGGAGTGCAGTGCCCCGTACTCGAGTCTGTGGCATACACCATTGTCCAGAAACATCACAAAAGGCTCTGGTCAGGCTCTGCCAGTGGGCCTAATGAGGCCAAGTCCTCTCACCTGTGTAATTTCCAGCCGCTGCCTCAGCCAATGAATTGCCATAGCAACCACACACCTGCCAATTGATTACTTAACCAGTCCACTTTTCACAGTCAGTTACATCCAAAAATCTCCATGTGGGTCACCGACAGATAGTTGAAACGGGTGCTATGACAACGGATATTATTAGGTTCCCAAATTGCATCGTTCCCAAGTCGTACGGTGGCTGACCTGTACGGGCATGCTGTATAGGTCTAGACCCACTATTTAAAAAAATAACATGGTATTGTTTTTTTGTCTTGTTTTATTTCTCACTGCACTTTATATTTTATCAATTTTATCATGTTTTTTCATCATGTCGCAGATTTTATTATTCCTTCAGTTTTATGTTAAGAACTTCCTTTCTTAAAAATATAATCGTCATCATAATGAATATATACTAATCTACAGTTATTCTAATCTATATACAGATCAATAAATACATGTAAAACTGTATTTTTTTCAATGCATTATCATTGATAAGGATGGCATGACTGGTCATGACTTTTGAAACTCAGGTTGGCTTAACCACAGATCAACAGAGCAGGTGTAGTCTGTCATCTAGTGGCTGAATGTTGCCTATGCAGTATAGCACCTTGTAAGTGCTCTAATACTTTGTTTGAACGCTGTCACAGTGGTCAGCAGTGGTGTAACTTGAGTAAATGTACTTAGTTACTTTACACTGTAAAGTAAAGAAAGTAGGCTACATTTACTGTACCTAGTTAAGTACAATTTTGAGGTATTTTCTTTTACAGGGGTACCAATTTTCTGTACACTTCTACTCCACAACATCTGAGGCAAACATTTTACTTTTTACTCCACTACAATTATTTGAAAACGTTAGTTGCTATAGTTACTTTGTAGATTTTGATACGTTTTTACAAAACATGCATCAACCACATTCAGCCCTATATACATTTTTGACCATTTCAAAACAGTCCATCTACAAGCTCACCTGTAGATCATGGGCTTGTAGATCTGTTAGTTTTCAAAAGATATTCCAATCTATACATTTTGACAACTTGTGAAATGGGACATTTTGGTACTTCACGTGCATGTTGATACCAATATGGTACATTGCTCAAGTAAAGTCTGAATTCCAAAGTTTTAGCATTTCATATTGATACTTCCACTTAAGTAAAATAAATCAGTACTTCTTCCACCACTGCTTGTCGGCCAAGAAAGCAGGGTTGCTTCAAAGCCTGCATTAAAGGACCACTTCACCACTTTTCAACCTATCTTCATATAATTAGGTCCTCACTAATAATCATTTCTACTCGGTCTGTGTCTCATAGGAGGGCTGTGGGCAGTTCAGAAACCGTCTTCCAGTGACATCATCGATGGGGAATACAAGCTAATAGAAACTGCAGGCTTTCTAGTCCTGAAAAGTTGCAATGCGAAAATGGAAGCCATCGTTCTCACGATAATGAAAATCTAAATATTTTTTGTAAAAATAATCTTGTTTAAAAAATAATCTGCCTAATGATGATGTCACTGGAAGACGGTTTCTAAACTGCCCACAGCCCTCCTATGAGACACAGACTGCCCACAGCCCTCCTATGAGACACAGACTGAGTAGAAAAAAAATTGTGCCATTTTTTCATGATTATTAGTGAGGACCTATTATATGAAGATAGGTTGAAAAGTGGTGAAGTGGTCCTTTAACTTTGCAGGAGCTGAGGTCAGCTAGCTAGACTAATGGCTCATTTACACAGCCCTATACAACACATTATGAATCAAGTTGCCCAAGACGTCTGTGGACGTCTTTGGTATTACCGCGAAAAAAACAAAAAAAAATCACAACAATGTTTGTTTGTTTTTTAATACGTAGGGCCAAAGTTTGTGTTTTCGCCATTGAGAATGCATTGGGCGTTTAAATTAAATAACTCAGAAACTATAAAACTTTTCAAAGTAAAAAGTCCCAGCATGTGTCTCCACAGTCAGCTGAATTTTAAAAAAAAATGAATGGATTTTCTAGGTGAAAGTGATTTTCACCCACTTTTGCGTGGGCGCACAAAGTGTTTTAAATTGACCAGGTTCTCACAATGACCAATGCCAGGGGTACTATGATGACTACTATAAAAGCTTTGTTGTTGGTTCAGCACAAACTGTACAACAGTGCATGTGTGCCGGCGCTCAACACATAAGTATCATGATGAACACTGTGTATGCTGTGTACACTGCCACATTGACGGTGCTTTACAGGCTCCCACAATGGCCACTGTGCTGCATCCACTGTTTTTTGAACAAAGATTGTCCCTGTGTGTCATGTCATGCCCTTTGTAATGATAAAAGCAAATTAAATGGTATGTTTGGTCTACACTCTACAGTATATGACGTAATTGTGGTAAAAACCTTATTCATATGAGATGTCAACATTTTCTGATACAATGAAAAACGCTAACATTCCTTGTATTTAAATTAATTGATTGATTAAATATTGATGCCTGTAATTACAAGTACTATATTGCCTTATTGTCTCCACCAGGCCGAAGGCATGGGGAGAGAGTATGTTTTGCACTCCGTCCGTCCGTCCGTGTGTCCGTCCGTCCGTGTGTCCGTCCGTCCGTGTGTCCGTCCGGCCGTGTGTCCGTCCGTCCGTCCGTCCGCGTGTCCGTCCGTCCGTCTGTGAACAGCTAATCTCCGGCACCGTTAACCCGGTCGATGCCAAATTTTGCACACACACTCCCTGGATGCCAACGATGAACCTCTGCCCCAAAATTTCCAGAACGGCCTGTTATAGCGCCACCAGGAGGCCGCTTTGTGCAAAACAAGTTTTTGGACAGTACACCTACAGATTTTGTCCAAACATCACGCAAATTGGTACACAGTCTCACTAGAGCCATTCAACAAAACGGGTTTTTCAGATTTCTCAGACTCCATCCTGATTGGCTAAGATTGGCTTCCAAAGTTCGCAGGAGTGCTCAGTTTCAAACAAAATGCTGCAAATCATGAACACATCGTGTGATTTCCGTGAAATTGCGCACGCACATTCCCACTAGGCCGAGGAAGAAATGCCACGTGAACATTTTCAACTCAGCCTCATGGTGGCGCTATAAGTGTTTTTACCTCCAACTGCACGGATTTGTGGATAACTTTGTATGCCAACTCCCTAGAGGCCAAGGAAAAACCTTTGCCTGGAATTTTTCACATCTGCTCTTTATAGCGCCACCAGGAGGCCGACATATGTAAAACACATTTTCTAATATTACTCCTTCAGATGTTATCCAAATTTCACGCAAATCGGTACACATGCTCTCCATAGTCATGTGATCAAGACGGGTTTGCTTGATTTCTCATAATCCACCTTCATTGCCTACAATTGGCTTCTAAACTTTTCAGGAGTAGCCCGCTTTGTACCCGTTTTGTACAAATCGCCACAACAACTCAACGCAGCGTCCGATTGCGGTGAAACTGTGCATGCATATTCCCACTAGGCTGAGGAAGAAATGCCACTTGACAGTTTTCAAATCAGCCTCATGGTGGCTCTACAACAGGCCAAGCCGTCACACACACACACACACACACACACACACACACACACACACACACACACACACACACACACACACACACACACACACACACACACACACACACACACACACACACACACACACACGATTATATTATATATTACTAAACATTTTTCCAAACATCACACACACTCCTATCCTCCTGGTGGAGACCTGTGCCCAGAAGGGCACTTTTTCTAGTTTCTTTTGTTTTGATGGGGGAAAAAAACCCATAATTTGTTACTAGATAGGCATACCTTAAAATGACTGAATACTGCATTACCATATTATTGGTGCTTTTAGGGTTAGGACTGGAGGACAAGAGAATAGAATAGACCCCAAGCAGGGGTTTCATCGCCATGCTGTGTTGAAATGAAAGCAAAATAATTATGGTCCATTTTGGTTCCATTTCGTACACTAAGAGGTATTGGGTCCCTAAATAAAGAACACATGAGTCCTAATGTGCCATATGGTAAATAAGTGTCATGCATATTCTGAAGAAAACCTGACTTTACAGTCAGTATTTGGGTCTTATGATCCATACATATGATTATAACAGAGTAACAACAAATATAATAATAATAAATAAAGTTCTTTGCCACGGACAGACTGATGACCCCCGTCTCCCCATGTGTCCAAAAACAGTGTGAGGCAGTGTTGATTTCGTCGACTAAAAGTAAAAACCAAGACGAAAAATGTTCGTCGACTATACCGTTTTTCACTGACGAAAACTAAATGGAAACTAAATGAAAACTATAAGCTGCGGTGACTAAAACTATATGTTGACAATTTCCTCAACAAATACAAACGTTGGGAATTGTTAGGAATTAAGGGACTAGTGGACAAGAGACACAAGTCATTTTACACTTGGTTGCATGCTGAAAATAGCCGATCTACAAGCTCACAACGCGTCGCAGCGCGTTGACAGGCATCTTATGATATATGGTAGACTAAAACTAGACACCAACACTAAAACATTCCAGGTGACTGAAACTAAATGAAAGCTATAGAGCGTCGCAGTCCCGCCCCCTTTCATGACGACGCCAGGCCCAGGAAATGAATCCCAATGCATTTTTCCCATAGACATTTCAAAAAGTATTTATTTAAAGACCTTTTAAGCGTCCTACGAAGCCAACTCGAGTCGTGACAAATCATGACAACAAACACAATATTTTGGACCAAACAAATAATTACAAAGAAGAAAAACAACAACAAAAGTGTTGTAACCTGCCGTTTTTTTTCCTACTTTCTAATTCTTTGTTTGGCCCAAAACATTGTGTTTATTGTCATGATTTGTCATGACAAGAGTTGGCTTTGTCCGCGGCGTAAACGTCTTTAAATAAATACTTTCTAAAAAGTCTATGAGGAAAATGAACAGGGATTTCTTTTCCGGGTCTCTCGAGGGGGCGGGACTGCGACGCTCTATTGAAGAGACGACTAAAACCAAAACCAAAATGTGCTGCCAAGAACAACACTGGTGTGAGGGTAGCCTGGAAGCTCAGGGTTTTATTTTGCTGTCTGGTGGTGCCAGCAGGCCATAGGAGGAGGAGAGGGGGAGGCGCGACACCCTAAAAGAAGGTTACTAAAGGCTGTTCCAAAAATCCCCCATTAAACGTAGTATATTTGGCAGTGTTGTTTCCGTCGACTAATACTAATACTCTCTTTTTTCACTGACGAAAACGAACATAAAAACTAAATAAAAACTAAGCCATGATGACTAAAACTATGACTAAATAGTACTGTCGATTTTGTCAACAAATAAAAACTAGACTAAAATGTAAGGAAGGGACAAGAGATCCAGTACAAGTCATTTTACACTTGGTTGCATGCTGAAAATAGCAGATCTACAAGCTCACAATGCGTCGCAGCGCGACGCGTTGTGAGCTTGTAGATCGGCTATTTAAAATCAGCCATTATGACGGCATCAAGGCCCGCCAAAATCCTTTTTAGTCGACGAAATCAACTGTAGATTTAGTCTTACGATATATAGTCGACTAAAACTAGACTAAAACACTAAAACATTCCGGGTGACTAAAATGTGACTAAAAGTAAATGAAAACTATTCAAGAGACTATGAATAAAACTAAATTTAGTTGGGCCAATTATAGTTGGGCCAGTCGAGCACAAAGCACCAAAACTATAGCAGATCAAACTAACAGGAGCTCTGCTAGACAAGCAGAAATCCACAAACACACACACCCCATCGGGCTGTTATTATTATTACTGCCAGATCTGTGCTGTACAGCAAATGTCCACTTACTGAGCCAACAAGAAAACAGGCCGACGGTCACAATACAGGAGGACACACAAACCAAGCAGTGTTGTTTCAGTCGACTAAAACTAAGACGAAAAAAATGTTCGTCGACTATCTTTTTCCACTGACGAAAACTAAATGGAAACTAAATGAAAACTATGCTATATGATCGTCAACGAATAAAAACTAGACTAAAATGTTAGGAAGGGACTAGTGGACAAGAGATCCAGTATACGTCATTTTACACTTTGGTTGCATGCTGAAAAAAGCCGATACTACAGTAGATCGTCTATTTTCAGCAAGTGAAAAATCAGTCATTACGACGGCATCAAGGCCAGCCAAAAAACACAAAATCAACTGTAGATTTAGTCGACTACAACGTTATGATATTTAGTCGATTAAAACTAGACTAACACGAAGACATTCCAGGTGACTACTGACTACAATGTGACTAAAAGTTAAATGAAAACTATTCAAGAGACCATGACTAAAACTAAAATCTAAATTTGCTGCCAAAAACAACACAGAAACCAAGTCCACGTCGCTCTACAGTAGCGCTGCACCGTATATGCATCGATTGACACACTGCTGATGACCAGCGACCGGCCATGCACAGTGTGACCATGCAGTGACCACGCCATGCCATTTTCACCCAGGGATAAAACACCCAAGACAGCAAAGCAAACTTAGCCTGGCCCCTTAAGATAGCACTTTTGTAAGTTTTGTAGACTTGGAATTGGATAGCATTTTTATACAGACTTATAGCATGTGATGTAGACAGCACTAGAATTGCATTGTATGTAGTCATTCAGCACTTTATAGTATATATGTATAGTATAGTATAGTATAGTATAGTATAGTATAGTATAGTATAGTACTATATAGTTTATATGTACTGTATAGTTTCATTATATAGAGATTCCACTGTTACGTTTTTAGCTTACGCAAATACTACTTTTAGCTTACGCATGTTTCATGAATACTACTTTTTATGTATGTGATGTATTGCCAATTTGCCATGCTTTTTTTTTGTTCTTGCCTAATGTAAATCGCTCTGGATTAAGAGCTTCTGCTAAATGCCTATACATTGTAAATTGTAAAGCAGCATATATTACATTACAGAGCCAGTCTGAGTCTCCACAGAAACAGTACATCTAAAGACAAGTGGTTTTCAAAGTGCGGTCCTGCAGTCAGGGAACCTCAGGGTTCCTTGAGAGGGTCCAAATGGACCCTTATACGGGTCTGTAACACAGATAGTGTACAAATCCTAGAGACTATAGAGTGATGGGGGTCCTTGAAATTGAAACGTTTTAGAACCACTGCATTGGCCATTATTACCAACTCTCTGTAGATCCAGTAATAGATGTGAGACAGAAGTTGCATTCTACAGTGTTCCATCTCCTCGTTCCGTTTGTAGTCTTCATTCCGTACTGCATTATGCAATGATAGAATGACGCACGCACGCACGCACGCACGCACACACGCACACACACACACACACACACACAAATGTATAAATGATGGATAAGGGGTCAGGACAGCTAGTCCATTTCGGGGAGGGGTCAGAATAAATTACGGACTTTGACTGTTATTCGTCTCAACTGCTCAATTATTGGGGTGTTAGAAAGTGGTTAAAAACAGGAGAAACTGTCAACTCATCCCTTTTCATCTTTACAGGATCCAGAAAGCTGAAAAGAGCCAATGAACTTCGTATCATTCTAGTTGGGAAGACAGGAGCGGGGAAGAGCGCCTCTGGAAATACCATCCTGGGCAGGGAAGCTTTTTTATCCAAGCTATCCCCGGCCGCCAAAACGAAGGAATGCAAGAAGGCCGACGGAGAGGTTGACGGACGCAAAGTCTCCGTCATAGACACCCCGGGCCTGTTTGACAGAGATCTGAACCAAGAAGAGGTGCTGAGATGGATCGAGACGTGCGTCTCTCTGTCTGCTCCCGGCCCACACGCCTTCTTGGTGGTGATCCAACTGGGGAGGTTCACGCAGGAGGAAAGAGACACAGTCGAGGTGATTCAGGCCACGTTCGGTAAGGAGTCGGGCCAATGCACAATGCTGCTTTTCACCCACGGAGAGAGGCTGAAGGGGAAGACAATTGAGGAGTTCATCTCCAAGAGTGACGCGCTGAACGAAATCATTTGGAGATGTCACGGCCGGTACCACGTTCTCAGCAATGAGGCGAAAGAGCCGTCGCAGATCGGTCAACTCCTTCGCAAGGTGGATCAAATGGTCATGGAGAACGGCGGAGGGCACTACACCAAAACGATGTTCAGACAGGCAAAAAAAGACAGCAGAAAGGAAAAGAAGAGGCTTTCAAAAGACTCTTCAAGGCGACAGATCCATAAAGAGAAATGCCGTAAACAATAAACCTGGTCTATTGTGATGTCCCATGATAGGAATTGTACTTTCACTTTAGCAAACCCAATATAACAAATCGTTTTGTTTTGTATGCAACTCAATACCAAATGCTTGGTAGCCTACAATTATTCCAATTACGATTATTACCGTTTGTTTCAGTGACTTAATTGATATACACTAAAGGCTCATACATAAGGCCTATTCATAGTCTGGATTTTCGGTGGTGAGGTGACCACCGCTCCGATGGTGAGCTGACCACCGGAGCTGAAATAACGTTGAGCGGTGGTGAGTAAAAACAGAGAGAAGGGCTGGAACGGTGGCGGTGGTTTGCTCTTCACCGCGGCTCGTGACGTCATGTTGTAGTTCGGTGGTCACCTCACCACCGAAAATCCAGACTATGTATGAGCCTTTAGTCTGGAATCCAGACTATGAATAGGCCTTAAGGCTACAGCTGTATGTGTTTTCTTAAATAAACTTAAATGGGACAGACATATTGTACAGTGTGACTGTTTTTTCCCCCTTAAAGATGTAGTTAAAAGTGTTACTTGGCTTGGTGAACACTGCATGGTGTTTATAACAAAAGGGCAACAACACAATTTAAATGTCACAATCACTATAGTCATCATGACCCAGTGAGACATTCAACACTATTGCAATCAGCACGAGGAGCGCAGCCAGCAACACCTGTTGTGTTTGTTATTCCACACCACTACAGCTTCCAAGCTCGCCATCGAGCTCAGAGGCCAAGAATAAGTGGTAGTCCAGATAAGGATAGTCTCGCATTGCCAGACTGTCGCCTCTCGCAATTTCCGAATGCTTCCGTCATGGAGCAATGGAAAAGCCATCATGGGTAAAATATAAAGCGGAAGTTGAGCCTCCTCCCCACTTCTGTTTTGTCTTTACAGTCGCGCAAATTTATCCTAATATAAATAGAAAACATCTAAAGCATATATAGCTTGTTGCTTAGCAGAAAGGGGAAAAAGAATAAAATGTAAATATATTTTAAAATATATTTCCGTGAACGGAAATAGCAGCTTCCTTACACGGATTTCGGGGGGTGTAGTTCCAGACTCTATATAGCATTTGGAGATTGTGGAATAGTTGTCTCTGGCTATGCAGAGATTAAAATAGGGTGCATTTTGCATCCCAAAATGCAGTTTATAGTTAAGGAACGCAATAAAACAACGACCTCTGCATCCACGGGATGCACTACTGTACTGTTTTTTATTCTAGTTTATTTTGCTAGCTTTAGTTATAATAATCATTTTTTCTTCTGTTTTCTACATGAATATAACCACATTATAACCATATAAAATTAAATGGGAGTTAAATGCAGCAATTTGTAAAAATATGACTCCAGTCTCCTAACGTTGTTGAAGTGGGACTCATAAAATGTCCCTGGGACTCATCTAAAAGACCACCCCTGCATCCCGGGACTCATTGAAAACCTATTTACATCACTGCTATGCAAGACTAAGATAAGGATGGCACCAGTGCATGCCCAATATTTGCGCTAAGTGTCAAAAACCAAAATATAGGTCCATCTGTTTCTTTCAAAAACTTCACCTTCTGTAAGTCCCAGGAAGCAAGCTTTGGCACCAATATAGAATTATTATTTGTGATTTATGAAATATGAGAACACAATGTTTTAAACATAGAATTGTACCATGTTAAAATTGCAATGAGGCTATTAAAAACGTAAATCATATATGGGATGGGCCAAACGTACATTCATTAATTCATATATGGTTAAAGAAAAGAGCAAATTATGACACTTTTTACATTTTCAGTTGTGTAAGTGATGGCAGGGGTGAGACTTTGAAACCCATGGTCAGACCCACACACACAGCGCTGCAATGGGCATACATGGACAAAGGTGTTGCCACCAAGCCAATCATATGAACTACTCCTGTAATGATTACCTCACATCCTTACAATAGCAGCCAAAGCATGGCAGACATACTACAGATTCACATCACTCCTCAATTACAGATGAACATTTGGAATTATGTCGGCTCAAAACCTCCAGCCTGAACTTAATTCAGCCTTTCCTTCCAGAGCCAGAAACACAGTCACTGAAAGTATCACATTGCCACCCAGTCATTGAGTCCTGAGCAACACTTAAGGTGGCCTTACACTAGCCGATAATCGGGCATTTTTGACGCTCGGGGGGTGCCCGATCTCTCAAAGCGCGATCGGCCCGATCAACATCAAGAATGTTTGATATTTGCTCTGCCCCGCTCCGATTATCCTGTAGTGTGTGGTGCTATCAGATTTCAGATTGAAAAAAATCGGCTAGTGTAATGCCACCTTTATATTCCTTACACAGCATACAACACAAGCAGAAGGAAAGACTGTGTGTGAGTGTGAGTGTGTGTGTGTGTGTGCGTGTGTGTGTGCGTGTGTGTTCAATTCCAGATGAACATTTGAAGGCTGTGTAAAGTCAGAGCCCAAAACCTCTAATAGCAAACTCACACATAACTGGAGTGACCAAGAGCCACATCTACGCATAGATGCATGATACACACCGCCACAACTCAGTACCAGCAGCCACACCGTCACAACTCAGTACCAGCAGCCACACCGTCACAACTCAGTACCAGCAGCCACACCGTCACAACTCAGTACCAGCAGCCACACCGTCACAACTCAGTACCAGCAGCCAGTAGCCACACGTCACAACTCAGTACCAGCAGCCACACGTCACAACTCAGTACCAGCAGCCAGTAGCCACACGTCACAACTCAGTACCAGCAGCCACACCGTCACTACTCGGTACCAGCAGCCAGTAGCCACAGGTCACAACTCGGTACCAGCAGCCACACCGTCACTACTCGGTACCAGCAGCCAGTAGCCACAGGTCACAACTCAGTACCAGCAGCCACACCGTCACAACTCAGTACCAGCAGCCACACCGTCACTACTCGGTACCAGCAGCCAGTAGCCACAGGTCACTACTCGGTACCAGCAGCCAGTAGCCACAGGTCACTACTCGGTACCAGCAGCCAGTAGCCACAGGTCACAACTCGGTACCAGCAGCCAGTAGCCACAGGTCACAACTCGGTACCAGCAGCCACACTGTCACTACTCTGTACCAGCAGCCAGTAGCCACAGGTCACTACTCGGTACCAGCATCCAGTAGCCACAGGTCACTACTCGGTACCAGCAGCCACACCGTCACAACTCAGTACCAGCAGCCACACGTCACTACTCGGTACCAGCAGCCAGTAGCCACAGGTCACAACTCAGTACCAGCAGCCACACCGTCACTACTCGGTACCAGCACCCAGTAGCCACAGGTCACAACTCGGTACCAGCAGCCACACGTCACAACTCAGTACCAGCAGCCACACGTCACAACTCAGTACCAGCAGCCACACGTCACAACTCAGTACCAGCAGCCACACCGTCACAACTCGGTACCAGCAGCCACACCGTCACAACTCGGTACCAGCAACCACACGTCACCTCTCAGTACCAGCAACCACGCGTCACAACTCGGTACCAGCAGCCACACCGTCACGACTCGGTACCAGCAACCACGCGTCACAACTCAGTACCAGCAACCACACGACAGCCTTTAATTCAGAGCCGGAAACAGTCACTGAACACGTTTCGTTTGCCACACAGTCGCTGCGGCTCTCAAAATGACAGCAATTCAGCAGCGGCGCTGTACAATATCATTAGTGCACACACAGCATCCAGCACAAGCAGCAGCAGCAAAGAAATAAAGAATACATGTGCCTACGTTGAGCAGTCTTCATCAGTTGTGCACGGTATATTGTCCCTCTAGTCCAGGTCATCCATTCCTCAGACGGGGCCCTCCAGCGCCGTCGTAGGTCAAGCTCCATATCCTCCGGCTATAACTTGCCAGTGCTTTCCTCCGCTGCATCCATCCTTTAGTACGCTCGATGACCAGCCAACGGGATCTGAACGTAATCCCGGCGGAGCATTATTCCGACATGAGGGAAGTTTGGAACAACGGTCGGACTAGGCCTACTGCTCGAACATGCGCTGCTCCCGTGCTTGCAGTTAGGGTTAGGTTAGGGATAGAGGCTCACCCTATGGAATGTATGTAAATGCACCATTTACCAGATGAGATTGACATGGCGGAGGAGGCTGGACTTCCACACAGTACGTGGCCGTGCCATTCAGAGCCCTCCGTGCAAGTGATTGCCTCACTTAAAAAACGGCCTCGCTCCGTTAAGTTGACCCATGGGCCCCGGTGTTTAAAGTCAATTACTTCCTTCAGTGCATTAATTGCCTCGTGTTGTCATTAAAAGGGTCTGGGAGGGGGCGTTATATAGGTAATCACCTCGGTTTTCTTGGCACTCAGCCCAAACCAACTTTGGGTTTGGAATGTCCACTCTTTTGGTCTCCCCTTCTGTTCAGGACAGGAGGCACCTGTAGTGCCTGCTCCACATGGACACATCGCAGGCACAAAGTCATCTGCTGTTAAGAGTATACAGCACAGCAGGGAGTTGGCTCGAGACCTCAAGAAGCACGGTTCTTGCTCCCATCCACCGATGGCCTGTCTTGCATGAGAGCATAATGGGGAGGAGGGAGGGGGAAACTCAGCGAGGGCGTGCCCTTGGGACGTCGGACTCCTCACTGTTGCCGCCTGGGGTCATCACCTTGGCTCTTGTGCCCGTGTACATGCCTCCTCCTGGGGTCATCACCTTGGCTCTTGTGCCCGTGTACATGCCTCCTCCTGGGGTCATCACCTTGGCTCTTGTGCCCGTGTACATGCCTCCTCCTGGGGTCATCACCTTGGCTCTTGTGCCCGTGTACATGCCTCCTCCTGGGGTCATCACCTTGGCTCTTGTGCCCGTGTACATGCCTCCTCCTGGGGTCATCACCTTGGCTCTTGTGCCCGTGTACATGCCTCCTCCTGGGGTCATCACCTTGGCTCTTGTGCCCGTGTACATGCCTCCTCCTGGGGTCATCACCTTGGCTCTTGTGCCCGTGTACATGCCTCCTCCTGGGGTCATCACCTTGGCTCTTGTGCCCGTGTACATGCCTCCTCCTGGGGTCATCACCTTGGCTCTTGTGCCCGTGTACATGCCTCCTCCTATATGGCCCAGAGTAGAGAGAGGCAGAAAGAGAAATAAATGAGTAAATAGACTAATTCGAATTTTCTTAAGTTTCTAAACGGAATGACATGAGCCAAAAAAAGCTCACAACACGTCACGATGAGACATGCTGGGCGCTTGTACTGTAGCTCAGCTATTGTTTAGCTTCACAAATATGCACAAAACAGAGACACCATGGGCATAATGTCATTAAAAAGTAGACAAAGGTAAAAAAAGAAAAGAAAAACTATAGCAGCAATAGGAGAATGCATGATGGGAGAATAAATTAGACACTGGTATTTGACAGGATAAGTTATACAGCACACGCACAGGCAGTGACGACGACTACGTGGGGGCTGCGGGGCTCGAGCCCCCTTGATGATTTTGCAGGATAAGTTATACAGCACACGCACAGGGGTTCACAAATGTTCTCAAAGGACCCGCGACTTCATTCATATTTGGCCACGGATCCCCATCTGAAAATATTTGTTTAAAAAAACATATTCTACTATACGAGCTCCAAAAACACGTTGCGATGCAACCCATTGGGAGCTTGTAGATCAGCCATGTTCAAATAGGAAGTAGCTCATTACATGTGGATCGTTATGAAACAAACACTTTGTAGATAGAAAGAGGATAATTCAATCAAGCTTTTCATACAGCTGCAGTGTTGGTGAGTTTGACGTTGTTTAATACAATCAGATTCAGAAAGGGCATTTCTGTTTGGTCGCATGGGCCGTCAATGGGAAATTCCACCTAGTTACTGGACCACCTTGCTGGCAATATGGACGCGGTCTGCATATGGTCAATAAAGGCAGAGTCAGGCCAGGATAGTTAACACACATACTGTATATTAGTATATCCAGTGTCATTTTTCAACCTGGACATCACCAAAATGTCCTAGAAATCTGAATAGTTTGTCTAAAACAAGTGGGGGATTAAATAGAAAGCCAGCTGTGTAAATCAGGGTTGTTGTGAGACTTGCTCCAATATGTATCACGGTACAAACCAATGATGATGGTTGAATTTACTGAAACACTTCATGCCATCAAGCAGTGTGTTCCCTTTGAGATTGCTCCGTTGATCTACTGCACAGTTTCCACTAGATGGCAGCAGAGTCGTCTTCATGACAGGGTTAGAAACTTTGCATCATCAGCTGATTATATCCTCCCATTTCTTGTTGAAAGGACGGCTGCAATTCGAAACTGGCCCCCGTAAAATCTGAATCGCCCCCCACCTTTCCCCTCACTGTATATGTTTCTTTTCCCTTTTTACCTCCTTTATGATGAATTCATGATCTGTTCTGTTCTTTGACTATATAGAAGTGTCTATTTGTATGTCTCTAAATGTTTTGATGAATTGAACATGGTGGACCCTCTTGTAAACAAGTGTAATGCTTAATTGGGTCGTCCACTCACAGTTAACAGTCTTTGTATTGAGTTTGTGCTTGAAATGTACTGTAATTCTGCAAACTGTTAATAAATATTTCAATCAATCAATCAAAAGATGTTAAGTCTTATTCAGAGGAACTTATTCAGAGGAACTTATTCAGAGGAACATATTCATATTAAGTATTAAATATGAGGATTCATACAAGGAGTTGTGCCAAGTATAGCCTACAACCCACCAAAAAAATAATCTATATAATATTTAGAAATAGACCCATAGTATACCCATGCAAAAAGGCCCAATAATGTTCATGCACCTTTTAAAGTTAATTAGCCTACATTTCCAAATAATATGCATAAAGTTATTTTCTTTGTTTTCCCAACACAGCCAACTGTACACATGATTCAATGAAATGAAATACACACACATTATTATGTGCTTTAGGCCAGTGGTTCTCAGTTAGATAATGCATTTGTTCCATGAACTCCCATCCCATAAGTGTGAAAATTGTACACTCTCAGAGTTGGGCTATTCGATAAGGGTCAATTTGGTTACAAAGTATCAATAATGTAGCTTGGATTGTATTTAGCTGTGTTTGCTGCCAAGCCTTGGCAGCATGAAAACACAGCTAAATACAATAAATGTGACAAAATGTCATGTTCACTTAATCACACAAACAATGCTTTAGGCCCATCTTGCTTTTCTCAAAAAATACAAAAACATTAAAACAATTCCAGTGGTGTCAAATAAGTAACTATTATATGGTAAGTAGACTTCCACAATGTTGAGGCAGGCCTACAATTTACTGGACTATTTCCAATGTTCAGTATAGGGCGGATAGGGCCTATACTTTAACTTCTACTCCAGTCCAGTACATCTCAGAGGCAAATATTATCCTTTTACTCCACTACAAGTATGGTAATTGAATAGTTACTTTTAGATTTTGATTGTTGTTACAAAAAACGCATTAACCACTTCAGCCCCAACATTTCTGCCAATTGTAAGGACAAGCTCACACTGCATGAGTACTTTTACTTATAAGTAGCGGTAGTAGCCTATATTTTGATATACCCAATACTTCTGTAGGCTACTTTTACTCAAGACAATGTTTAATTCCGGGACTTTTACTACAGAGTAGCCTATTTCTACTTTGCAGTGTTGTGTTATGTAATGTTACTTTTTACACCACAGTGCAAGGTAATTAACCCACCTGCATGCACCATAATATGGGACGCCCGGGACACACAACAGATTAATGTCCATTGTCCAACGCCGTTTGTAGCAACAATTTTGTTCATCTTCTCTTTCAAGAGTGCATGAAACTTGAAAGATATATGAATGACTTTTTAGCAGTCGTAGTCTATACTTCTTTCCAACTCCAGTCAGCGACCATATTGTGGAAGTTATAGCCTATGGTATACCTAATATTGCATTTCAAGTTCTTTATGTTGTTTTGAATCTAAACTACGGTAGCTTTTCAAACAAACTCTCTGCAGCAGGTGTGGGGGGGGGGACAGAGTTGCATCACTTCGTGGGGCTTCATTCAGTCCAGAGCCTTATATGGCTCTGATTCAGTCCAATGGTGGCTCTTCTACATTAGACTTCTATTTAGTTCGGGAGTTTACGGTATGCATTGAATAGAACACAAATTAATAGAAAAAAACACAAATAAAAAGTAGGCTACGGCATGACATCACAGGTTAAACTCTATTCTTTGAGCTTTTGGGCCTGTGGCCCCTCTATAAGGGATATGCTCTCCAGTGAACAGAATTTATCCATTTAGATGAAATGAAATGAAATGAAATGAAATGAAATGAAATCTATATTTACCCAGGGTATCTGGGCTAAGCTCAAGAACTTGTTTCCAGCCAGGCCCTGCTCATAGAACACATTTCATCGTAGTGGTTGATGCCTTGTTCAAGGGCATTTCAGCGGTGGTAATTTTAACGTGTCGGACGGCTGGTTCGAACTGGGAACCTTCCGGTATCTAGACCGCGCCGCTATCCGTTCGGCCACCGCTGCCGTTAATTTGTTAATGTTATAATAACGGTTATAAATGTTAATGAAAATACACAAACATATTTTGTGTTGTATATTTTCGTTTAAATACTTACTTTATTGTTTTAATATGCAAATTAATCGTTTTTGTTTACTTTAGCGGATAATTTTACTCTGAAGAGCTCGGCCACCGGAAATCATATCCTAGCTAGCTAATCCCGGAGTGTAGAGTAGGAGAGTAGCGACACGCTTTGATCTCGCCGCAAAGTTCCAAACATTGCTATGGCTAGAACCATCCGGAACTATCCCATTGAGATGGAATGAGCACTTCCGCATTCCATTGTTACAATGGGAGTCAACGCTAGTTTCGCCACTCTCTTAGATCTGGCTGGTCTTGTTTCCAGTGAAGCTACAGCTAGCAGCGGCTAAATGGACTGACAGTAACACAATTTGTCTCGTCAGTAAGTACAAGTACGTTGCTTTATATTCTTATCAAACGTGTGGCAGCATCAGAGCTTATTAGCAGCGTTGTAGCCTACGTTTGTTTAGTGTTGCTGCCTGATACTGATGGCTATATAGAAGTGTATTTGTACGTTTCTAAAATGTTATGATGAATTGAAAATGGTGGACCCTCTTGTAAACAAGTGACAGTGCTTTATGGTGTCGTCCACTCACAGTTAACAGTTTTTGTATTGAGTTGTGCTTGAAATGTACTGTAATTCTGCAAACTGTTAATACATACTTCAATCAATCAATCAATCAATACAATGAACCATATGGTCTTATCATGCTGTTTTATTAGATCGAGATCGTAGATGTATTTATCGATTCTGACATTAGATTGAAAATGTCAGAATCGATAAATAAAATACATATAGGAGAGTCTAAATGTTAGGCTATAGGTCTAGCTCTGGTCCATAGCTCGAATGCGAAATGCAACGCATTAGAGCTATGGACCAGAGCTAGGCTAGGTCCATATCCTTATAGGACTTCTCCAATTCCAGTCCTAGAATGGCTGTGTTATGATATTTTCATTACAGCTCATCATGTATTCCAGATATATGCAGCCATATGGCTGCATATACATCTGAAATGTATGTGATATATGATCAATATACCTCGTAGATGGATAAAATACATCATGTATTTTATCGATTCTGACATGATTGAAAATGTCAGAATAGATAAATACATCTACGAGAGTCTAAATCTTAGGCTAAGGTATAATGGAACAGGATCAATGTTTCATTTTTGCTTGATTGATTGAATTATTTATTAACAGCTTGCAAAAAGTACAGTGTTACGATTATACAATGGTGCTAAAAGGATAACACAAAAAGCCCTAAGGGCTTTTTTTCCCAGTGTGGTCCTGTGTATTCAATTTATTTAAAAAACATAGTAAGACATCCTCAACACTAGTCAAATAAAACACGTGTACGGACGGTTTGTTTGGCGCACCGGAGGTCATTTCTGGTGCTGACTCTAGCTTAGACTTTATACAGGGACCAGTTACAAATTGCAGGCAGGTGCTATGTTATGGCAGTTTGGAAGAAGGATAAGGAGTCTTTGGTGTCTGTTTAGCCGCAATTTGCAACTCTAGATTTTTTTATAATAATCAATCTGCCGAGTTTGTTTTTCATAAAAATCCCCCGTAGACATGTTATGAGCTACTTTCTGTCAAGAAGAAGAAATGTTGGAGTTTGGAAGCGCTCGTTTGTATTAAGGGGTCGCGCTGCTGCCTCCTGCATTATGTGCAAATGCTAAACAGATGCATGCAGGGACGTTCAGTGACTTACGACGAGCGCTTCCAAACTCCAGCACTTAGAAAAAGAATCACTTGCACAGAATTTCTTGACAGAAAGTAGCTCATAACATGTCTACGGGGGATTTTTATGAAAAACAAGCTCGGCAGATTGAAAGAGAATAATTCAAGCTTGGACTACAGCTGCAATGTTGGTGAGTTTAACGTCGTTTAAGACAAGCAGATCGCAAACGCAAAATGATGAGTGGGGAGTCAATGGAGGGTATTGCAACTCTAGATTCATCCCATTATAAAAAAATCTAGAGTTGCAAATTGCGGCTAGTGTCTGTTGGGAGTTTCATAGTGAATGTTTAGTAGTAGGAATACCAAACGACTCGCCCCTTTACCAACTCGCCCCGGGCGTACAGCCGGCGGAATACGAGACTGCTCGCCCCTTTACCAACTCGCCCCCGCGATTGTTTTTAATGTAGTTAACAGTTCATGTAGTATTTCCCTCCCTATCTGAAATTATCTTGTATACAGATCTATTTGATTGCATAGTAGTCTATCTCTATACTCTGTAAAATTTAGAAAGAACAACATGTCACAGAGACGGTGACTGCTTAATCATTCAATAATCAACAATCATCAATTGTTTTATTAATCACATTTCTTCCATGTAGCCCATGTTTTGTAATGGCATCATCATGCTATTATGCCCGTGGATATACAGAGTGAACTTAACAATGATACATTAATATGATAATACCTTTTAAATAATCACAAACATCAATGATGTTTGTTATTTACAGCTAGGTAGAGTAGTGGGGCGAGATGGAAAACGCAGCCGGCGGAACTGCGTGGCCTGGTATTCCTAAAGTAACCCAAGTAAATGATGCTTAAACGGTTAAACCTAACCTTATTCCCAACCTTAACCTCAGTAAAACTATGCCTAAACCTAACCCTATACCTAAACTTAACCCCAGTAAAACTATGTCTAACCCTAAACTTATTTCCAACCTTATTCTCAGTAAAACAAAATAAAGAATACAAGAATCGTCGGACCGAGCGGTCGGCGTGAGGTCGGCGGAAAGATCGTTTAGGGGCGACCGTACCTGTTACTAGTAGTAGTCAGGGAATATTATCAGAAAAATGTCTACCGGTAATCTGGGAATAAATGTCTTCACAAATGTTTGTAAAGGTGTCTGTCTATAGTAACACATCTCACAGTCACAAAGATTTAAATTCAGTTTCCCCAGGGGAATCTGTGTCAGCTGCTGAAAGTTGCATCCCCTCCTATATTAGCTATTCTTTGTGTAGATTTTCGTCTTAAACAAACATTAAATTCCCATTGACAATGAATGGAGAATTTACGTCATATGTGGACGAGCAAATCGGCTATTGCTGTCCTACACAATGAATAGAGAATTTACATTATTTGTGTATAACAAATATCGTGTGACAAATATACATGTTCGTCATGATGATGTACGATGATAAGACTTTTTGAAAGGAGAAAAAAAGCAACATTTCCACATTTTCTCCCAACATCGACCCATGGCTGTTTAAAATCATCGTAGTCAATGACATTGATTCGTTTGATTAACTTCAGCCCGAATATCCGATTGCAACGAATCCATTAACATTTCGGACGGGAACCCCTTTTGGTGTTTTAAGCATTATGTTATACTTTAGCTACAAAAAAATCGTAAAAACAAACGTTTTTTACTCATATCTTTGCTTCTGGGGGGGTCCCTGGAACAACATATTTTCAGATGGGGGTCGGCGGCCAATTACATATATTTTTGGGACATAGAAACATGAGGTTTTTCAGAAAACTGTCAGGATTTAGAAGGCATTTGTAGAATTGTCCTCAGGTCTAAATGGGTTAAATGCAACAGTGAGTCTTCTGTATTGACGATCCAGGTTCTTCTAAGTGAGCGTCCGTCCGTCCGTCCGTCCGTCTGTCCGTCAGTCCGTCCATCCAACGCTACCACCACCCACCTCCTCTGCCAACGCTCCTCTGACCGCGATGTCTGCCGGCTGCCCGCCCCAGTCGCCCGCCGTGGCCAAGACCGAGGTGCCGGTGGAGGGAGAGTGTCCCCTCCTGGCCGCCACCTTCGCCTACTGGGACAACATCCTGGGCCCCCGCGTCCGCCACATCTGGGCGCCGAAGGGCGCCGGCGACGACCGGGCGCTCCCGCCCCCGCTGAGCGACGGCGAGGTCACCTTCCTGGCCAACCACACGCTCAACGGCGAGATCCTGCGCAGCGCCGAGTGCGGCGCGGTGGACGTCAAGTTCTTCGTGCTGGCGGAGAAGGGCGTCATCATCGTGTCGCTCATCTTCGACGGCGAGCTGAAGGGCGACAAGAACACGTGCGCCCTGTCCGTCATCCTGCCCCAGGCGGAGCTGTCCTTCTACCTGCCGCTGCACACGGTCTGCGTGGAGAGGCTCAAGCACGTCATCCGCAAGGGCCGCATCTGGATGCAGAAGGTATACCAGGGGTT
Source organism: Electrona antarctica (assembly GCF_951216825.1). Classification (NCBI taxonomy): domain Eukaryota; kingdom Metazoa; phylum Chordata; class Actinopteri; order Myctophiformes; family Myctophidae; genus Electrona; species Electrona antarctica. The sequence continues at coordinate 44,411,417 of NC_136799.1, forward strand.
GGGCAACTCAGAATACTGATATAGTATTGATTTCAGCTGTTACAATTCCAATGACCCGCTTTAATTATACTTAATGACTAGTATTAAATGACTAGTATACTTAATGACTAGTATTAAAATGTTATTGTCTTTTTGTGTCCAATGTATTGGTATTTAGTTCATAAAGTTATCATAACTAAAACTAAATGCATTTGAAAATCAATGAAAAGGTTACTTTTCAGGATTCTAAAAATAGATAATTCACCATTTAAATTTAAATAGTGAATTACTTTCTACGACAGTAATATGCAATGTGGCCCTCTGGAGTGAGTGTGGAAATATAGTGGCCCTCTGGAGTGAGTGTGGACATATAGTGGCCCTCTGGAGTGAGTGTGGAACTATAGTGGCCCTCTGGAGTGAGTGTGGAAATATAGTGGCCCTCTGGAGTGAGTGTGGACATATAGTGGCCCTCTGGAGTGAGTGTGGAACTATAGTGGCCCTCTGGAGTGAGTGTGGAAATATAGTGGCCCTCTTCATCGTCAAAGTTGCCCATCCCTGAGGTATGCGGAACTCTGTTTAGGCTCCACGGCCAATCAGTCTTCTATCGGGGACCCATGTGTGGGTCGACGGACATGCTGCTATGGGGTAACCCTTAGCTTTTGTTTAATACATTTGGTTTTTAATTATTATTATTATTGCAAAACATTTTCAAAAAAAACCTTCCCAAAAAAGCAAAACTTTTCATGAATTAAAAACAAGGTGATTTTCTTTCAGTAATTTCATAAAGGAATCAAAGAAAACTCTGAGAAATTCCATAAATTAGAAAACAAATGTTTAAGAAGTAGTGAAAATAGTCGATCTACAAGCGCACAATGCGGTGCCAAGCGAGTGCTTGTAGATCTGCTATTTTCACCAGTTTGGGTCCCGGGCAATCTCTCTTTTTCGGTCACGGGCTAAAACGTTTGGGAACCACTGTTCTGTCCTATGGTTTCTCAAAGGATAGAACCCCTTTGGGGTTACAGTGTTACTGTACAGTATGTGCTGTGTTGTATATCTAAGCAATATTACACCAGAGGGTGTGGTTTAACGTGATTATTGCCACAACAGTGATGCGGTCAGGAACGAGACGTAGTCGAGTTCCGCAAGCATCACTGAAGTGGCAATAATCACGTTAAGAAGAAAGCAAAAGCAAGCACTCGGCTGAGTATTTCCACGTCATAATGTCACGGGTGCACGGTTCTGGAAGATACAGTCTATAGAAAAGAATACCAGCACTCACGTAGTATCCTGGAAGGATTAAAGCTTTATTTTGTTTCCCCCCAGCAGCAAACGACAGTAAGGACGTTTCGGCCCGAGAGCCTTCTTCAGCGTGAATCTCATAGAGTATATAAAAGGATAGAGACTGAACTGGCGCGAAGCTCCGCCCCCCCAGCTATTCATGTCAGTGGAAGTTGCTCAGTGGCGTTTTGAAGCACCCGGAAGACTGCCGGAAGTACCGTCTCAGAACGTCTACTTCCGCATTTGACCACCAAACTTTGGTGGTCAAATGCGGAAGTGCAACCGAGCGCTCAATGTTAAAGCCCAGCTGCACGGGGTTTCCCGGTCATGAATCCACGGGTCCGCCTGTAGTCCCTCCTCCTACCACTAGGGCCCAGAGCTTCAACGTTGAATAGCCTCACTGGCCCCTTGGTAAATCTAGAGAACACAGTGTAGACCTGTGTCACTTATAAAGAGGACCTAGGTGTCACGCACATAGCGGTCCGGGTGCACCTCGAGTTATCTCAGTTTACCTCATACAAGACAGTTACATCATACTTTTGCTGTTATTGTAACAGCAATAATCACGTTAAACCACACCCTCGAGTGTAATATTGCAATTGTACAACAGTTACCCTTAAAACTAAGAAAATCATCAAACATATTTTTTTAATGACAGATGTAGTCACTACGACCACAAATGTCCCAAGAAACTAGCTAGCCTAGCCACCGAGTTTGCTAGCGCTCTGGGAAAACAGAGCAGCTGAATTCTTTGTTTTGATTAGGTGTGGAGTGGGTGCTCGTTTGAACCACGGCTAGAAGGCTGTTTCAAACCAATCGGATTGCTTCCTCGAAACGACCTGTTGTATAATTTACCCATCAAGGTTACACTGTGTTAATGCTTTGTGTCTGAACCTTCAGGGTTACAACATCATCTCGGTGCTGAGTTCAGAGATCATTCCCATCATGGAGCTGTTGGTCTCTATGAAGACACACAGCGTGCCAGAAGATATAGACGTAAGTAAAGTAAGATCTACAAGCTCATAGCGCGCTACCGAGTGGCGCGCTACGAGCTTGTAGGTCTGCTATTTTTGAAAAATCGTAAAAATATTTATTTCAGAAAACTGGAGGATTTAGAAGGATTTTTTAAAAATTTGAGGTCAGGCCTAAATGGGTCAAATGATAAGGGACAATATCGGTGGCACCCAACTGTATGTCAACTAAACATGGAATGGTGTCCAGTAAAAAAATAAAAAAATAAAAAAATCATCTGTGCCTCCACATACTTCAGTGTGAGACGGGGCTGAATGGGACTCATCATTTGTTGTTACAACTCTTGTTCTTTCTTTAATTTGTCTGCTATGTCTTGGCGGTGGCTACGTTAAAAAAAAATAGTGTATTTTCTTTTGCTGTTCCTGCTGAACAGATCAAAGACACGGTGCTAAATGATGATGACATCGGGGACAGCTGCCACGAGGACTTCCTTCATAAGTAAGTGCTCCTTCCACGCGTACAGCGCACAAAGCACGTGTCCCCACAACCCATGGGATGATGAGTATCGTGTCCCCACAACCCATGGGATGATGAGTAATGTCTCTGCACTGTTAATTCATTGCCTCCCCTCAGACTTGACTTCTTCAACAAAAGCAGAGGGTTATCACTGATATAACAAAGCCCTGCTACTGTTAGAATTCAATGATAAATGCCTGCAACAGCTTAGCCTGGCTAATAAGCCAGACTCAAATGACACTATCGTGTGGTATTTGAGTCTGGAGATGCTGTGTATGGATCTTGTTTCCCGGGGGGCGGGTTCAAACATTTTCTCTTTGACGCAATTGGTCAGAGCTACTGTCAGTCAAAGGTCTCAAGCATCGAACGTCACTGTACCAAAGCCCGCCCATATTGCATACCGTGTCCCGATTGGCCACACCAGTTCTCTGGTGTAGGAAATGGGCGTACAATTGAGCCTCTCCAGACCGTAATCCGCCGGCAGGCAATTTTTTTTTTTGCCAACGGCTGATTCGGTCTGGCTTATTAGCCAGGCTAGCAACAGCTGGCCTTGAACATCTTGGGGGTAAACTTTTTCCAGACCCTCAGGCTTGTGAGTAATACACTCCTAATCTCGTAATTTCTCCCAAGGGTAGACTTTTCCCTCAAAACTCTGCACCTCCCTTCCTCATGCATGCCTGCCGTGATTAGCATGTCTGTGCCGTTTCAGGGCTGTCAGCTCTCATCTCCAGACGTGTGGCAGTTCCATGGTGGTCGGCAGCAATCCAGACAAAGTGAACAAGGTGCCGAACATGTTTCTTCACGTTTCGTCATAACTTTTCAAAAAAAACAAAAAAAAAATGGCTGGTCTACAAGCTCACAGCGTTGGAGCAGTTTGTTGATCGCCTGCTGAACATGAGCAAGCGTGATGCTGGAAACAAAATGATTTTTTTTATTTTATCTATTTATTTATTTTGAGGGACAACACAACAGACTTACATACAAGACTGTGCGTATAAAATACTATCAACAATATAAATATATAAACAACAACAATGAAAACAAAGAAGAGAAAAATAACAAAAGAAAATTATAATTTCCAAGTGGTACGGGGCTTGTGAAATGCATGTGTGCCAGTGAAGGTGGGTCCTGTCCTACACAAACTTGGTATGAATCATGAAACGGTCAGAATCGACTGCTCTCTTCGATATAGTCCAACAAGGGGGTCCATACCTCTACGAATACATCTGCCTTATTCTGTGTTTCATATTTAAGCCTCTCCAGGGGGTAATAGTGACATTATTTGGGCCGTCCACATTATGTCATATGTCTTCCATAGAATTAAGATACATTTCTTTGCCAAAAATCTAAATGGATCAAATAGTTTCCTATGAGCAGAGCTCACATTATTTTTTATTTGTATTAAACCATCCAGGACATCTCATAAAGATGTGTGTGTGTGTGTGTGTGTGTGTGTGTGTTTTACAAGGAAGACCCGGCCTCAACATCGTTAATAAAAAAGACAAAACCGTTAGACGGTTATAGATGGCTAAGCTCCTGCACTTGTAAGTTATTTATTTTTTATTTAACCTTTTATTTAACCAGTAAAATCACATTGAGACCATAGTCTCTTTTACGAGTGCGCACTGGCACAAGAAAAGAGGCAAATACATGTTACACAGCTCTGCCAGTAACAACAAATACAGGACATGACAAAGACAAACATATGACATCCGTAATACCAAGAACCTACTACCAGGGAGGCTCAGAGAGAGTCTAAATAGCTAACCAAATACAGACTAAAAAAATCACACCCGTGTGAACTGAGTGGTGCAACTCCCCCCCTTCCACCCCCCCCTCTCTCTCTCTCTCTCTCATTAGCAGGCAACAGTGCAGCACTATCACTCTCTCTCTGTTTCTGGCACGACAGCGCCCCTACTGGTACTCATGAGTCACACATGAGTCACACAGGTTAACACATAGGTTAACACATAGTCACGGACATAGCTGTTCCTTGGAGTGGTTGCACCACTCAAAAAAAGACTAATAAGAACAATACGTCTTGAAACCACTAAGCTAATATAAAACTAAGATCACAGCTTATTGCTACACGTCAAAGCAGGAGCAATGGCTGGAGAGAGTGCCCAAGGCAATCCTCTTAAAAGTCACTAGGGGATCAAGGAAGCCAGTTTTAATCTGTATCCATCCAACACACGTTGGATAGATACAGCTGGGCAAAATATCTTATGGTCTATGTGATATTATACGTCATGTATGTTTTTTTTGCACTTCACCCACCAACTTAAAAAAATATACATAAATGTTATCTTCATATATTATACTCCACGTCTGTATGGAGTTTTGAGTTGCATGGATGGGTGTTTTGACTGTTAGGTGTTTCCTACATTGCAGATAGTGCGGACGCTGTGTCTCTTCCTCACCCCAGTTGAGAGGAAATGCTCTCGTCTCTGCAAGGCCGACTCTTCCTTCAAATACGACACCGGCCTGTTTGTACAGGGGCTGCTTAAGGTACTATGCCACAGTGCTGTCTGTGTGTGCACACAGCGGAGCTCTTCGTGGGGCCAACATGACGGACCATTACCCCTAATGGACTCGCAACGTTTACGAGACCTGACAGGTTTCGAGTTTTCTTGTCAAATGACGGTCCCGGACACGATGGACCTGTGAAACTGGTTCAGAGCCGACCCGACATTAAAAAAAAAATAACTTTCCCGGACCTGTGCGGTTCGTTCCAAAGATCCGATTTGTTTTACTACAGGCCCAAACCTATTATTTTATAGACCCGGTTCACTCGACAAACCTAAAATGCCGTTCTAATTTTTGGCTATATGCCAGTTAAACTCCATAATGAAATCTAGGAGCTACAATAGAGGGTTTGCACGTGACGTGACATCATCATAGCCATAATAAGTTATGCGGGAACGCTTACTGAGTGGCAAAAACTGCTTTCTGGCCTTTACTGTACATCCCATACATCCAAACAGAAAAGTAAGTTCCTATCTGATTGCGACGTTAAATGGCGTTAACCTCACTTTGCCACTCACTGGTTCAAAAACACACCCATGGAAAAAACGTGAGAAAATGTGCGACCCGGCCCAGAGGAAGCCCGGGGCCCTCCCCTGGAGCCAGGCCCGTAGCAGTGTTGATGTTGTCGACTAATACTAAGACGGAAAATGTTCGTCGACTGTCCTGTCTACAGGGTCTAATTAACCCATTTTGGGCGGGAACCCCTTTTGGTGTTAGCATCATGTTGTGCTTTAGCTATTGAAAAATAGCAGATCTACAAGCTCATAGCGCGCCACCGAGTGGCGCGCTACGAGCTTGTAGGTCTGCTATTTTTGAAAAATCGAAGAACGAATGACATAGAAACATAGCTTTTTCAGAAAACTGTCAGGATGTAGAAGACATTTTTAGAATCTGAAGTAATGTAAGCGCGTCTACTTCAAGCAAACATCTGTAACTCAAATCTTTGCTTCTGGGGGGGGGGGGGGGGTCCCTGGAACATAATACGTCTGTGGGTCCTTGACATGAAAATGTTTGAGAACCAATGGCATAGAAACATACTCTTTTCAGAAAACGGCTCAGGATTTAGAAGAATTATTTTCTGGATGGGAACCCCTTTTGGTGTTTTAACAGTTATACTTTAGCTATCTACAAGCTCGTAGCGCGCCACCGAGTGGTGCGCTACGAGCTTGTAGGTCTGCTATTTTTGAAAAATCATAAAAATGCGGCACACATCTTTGAATATATATTCTTTCAGAATTATTTCGACGTCAGGCCTAAATGGGTTAATGGGCTAAAGCTGTAATCTGGGACTTAATTGAATGAATAGAATGTAACTTAACCGATCTGTACGTTATGTTAATGCAACATAACCAGTATGTCATCAGTTGAACGCGTGACATTGCAAGTTTATGTAAACTTCCTGATTTGTAACCACTTTCAACCTGCTGTTCCTATTTTGACATTATAGGCAAAACGTTTCAAAAATAGCCGCATTGCAATGTCGTGGGCTGTTGTGGAAATATCAAGTGTTAACCCATTCTGGGCGGGAACCCCTTTTGGTGTTATAACTAAGCATTATGTTATACTCTAGCTATTTTTTGAAAAATCGTGACAATGCGGCACAAATCTTTGAATATATATTCTCTCAGAAGACTTTTTTTTTTAAATTTCGACGTCAGGTCTAAATGGGGTTTGTTTAGCTTAGAAGTTATTTGTATTTGTATTTTTTTCCAAATTGACAAGATATTGAGATTTAGTATGAATAGAGTAGGCGGCTCTTAATATTTGTCTTCTTCAATACAATACTGTGCATGTCAAATAGGGATGGAGCTCGAAACCCCATACCCGAAAAAAACACGATAACAAGCTTATTGAGTACCCGGTGTCAATAAGCTTTGGGCTTATCGGGCCTGTTATCGAGCATATTGGCCCATGACGTCATGTTTAAACAATCAAGACAAGAAGGTGATCGAGAAATAAATCTAGAATCAGAATCAGAATCAGTTTTATTGTCACATCACAGGTTTACACGGTAAAGAAGTGGGTGAAATTCGTTTTTGTACATCGTTCCCATCGCAACGTTAATTTCCATAGAAAGAAGAGGGGGGGGAGAAGAAGAGGGGTGGGGGGCAAGTGGGAAGGAGATCAAAACAAGAGAGCAACAGAATCTACATATTTACAAAGTACTGAGATAATAAAAAAACTAACTAAGGTGCCTGAGCATAGCAGCAATGTATGTATACTGTGCATGATATACATATGGAGTTATGGACGTTAAGGTGCTTAGAGAAAAAAGAGCAATAACAACACAACAAGAGCAACAATAGAAAAACAAAAAAAGTCAGTGCGTTATACATGGGATTAAGGTGCAAAAGGTCAGTGCGTGTCCACCTAGGGTGGACTGACCCTAGTATAATCCGCAAGTAGCTCCATGAGGGAGTGCAACAAAAAAGTCATTTGTACCTGGTGTAGTCCACAGGTGTGTCACCCGCGCTGGCACAACCATGTCAGTATAAAAGCGTATTCAGTGCTGCCCGGGGACACAAAATTGTGCTTTTAAAGTGACTGTGTACAGTACACACATTAACCAGTTAACAGTTTCTTCATTATTTAAGTAAAAAAGCTCAATTGCTTTCCGTCTGTTACAAAATTACTGTATTTGAAAGCCCTAGTAAAAGATACTGGTTCTGTTCAGAATGTATTGTCCTTTCCTGTCTTTCCACCAAACAATAGAACATGCTCGATGGAGGGCTCGATAAGAACCTGCGGTTCCATAAGCCTGATCGATCATAAGGGCTCGTTAACCCATTTAGACCTGAGGACGAGTATACAAATGTCTTGTAAATCCTGAAAAAACTCACTGTCAAACATTTTCATGTCAAGGACCCCCAAAAACCATATGTATTTGGCCACCGAACCCCACCTGAAAATATGTTGTTCCAGGGACTCCCCCAGAAGCAAAGATTTGAGTTAAAAACGTTCGCTCTGAAAGAATATGCTCAAAGATTTGCGCCACATTTACAAAGTATATAAGTATAAACATAATGCTTTAAAACACCAAAAGGGGTTCACGCCCCGAACTGGGTTAATTCAATGAGAAATGAACGAGCTCCGTCCCTAATGGTCAAAACACAGTCATAGTTCAAGGTTCTTTATTATTTGTCTCCCGAGGAAGAAATGTGTCTTGGACAAAGGGCCCGCATGCAAGCGTAGCCCTTATGCCCATGTCGCCGTTGCTGCGTAGCCCTTATGCCCATGTCGCCGCAGAGCAGCGCCACATACATCTTTCTTGCAACATCAAAGAAGCGACCGCCTTCTCGAAGTGGCAAGCAAGACTGCCAATGGGACTTGGCGAGACTTTGACTGCTGAATTGTACGAAGTGGTGGGGGGGACGTGTGCACTGTGCACATGGGGTGACTGATCACTGCCTGCCTCCTGTGAATCATTTTATTTTTGTTTAATTTCATTTTTATTTTGTGTTCATTTCACTTGTTGGTGACGCATGGTGTTTGTTTGTTTGTTTGAGGTCCCGCATCGTATATAGGACTTAAGGCTGTGAATCTTTGGGTGTCCCACGATTCGATTCGATTCCGATTCTTGGGGTCACGACTCGATTCTCAATCCAAAAGCATTTTTTTTCCAGATTCAAAACGATTCTCTATTCAAAATGATTCTCGATTCAATACATAGGATTTCATCACAATCTACTCCAGTCTTGAACTGAAGTGACTACAGTAACTTGAAAATGACTGAAGACATGATGTTTACTGTGATTAGGGTGAGCTTACATTTCATATCACAGACACCATGTAGTGAAAACTACATGGTGAATCGTTCATAACGGAATCTCAATTTTAATTCGAATCAAACGTTTTTTCTACACATCTAATAGGACTCCACGGGGAGTTTCGTCCTTCCGTTCCGCCAGGTGCTCTACTCCCCGTACCCGACCACGCACATCGACGTGGACATCAACACGGTCAGGCAGATGCCGCCGTGCCACGAGCACACGTACAACCAGCGTCGCTACATGCGCTCGGAGCTCGGCGCACTGTGGCGCACGGACAGCGAGCAGGACATCGCCCCCGACACGGTCATCCACACGGACGAGACCTTCACCCCCGACCTGTACGTAACACACACTAGTCTCCATGTCTCTCCATCTCTTTCTTAACCCATTTTGGGCGGGAACCCCTTTTTGGTGTTTTAAAGCATTGTTATACTTTATCTATTGAAAAATCGTGAAAATGTGCCTCAAATCTTTGAATATATATTATTACAGAGAATGAAGGAGTCAAGGGATTCACATGTCTTAATGACTGTTGGTAGGGCGTTCCACATTTTGGTGGCATAGGAGCGAAAATAATTTAGTCCCTTGTTTGTGCCGAATCTGGGTTGTACATGGTTTGTTGCACTCCCTCTGGTGTTGTGGGTGTGGACTTCGTTAACATTAAGGAAGTATTTAGACAGGTACATGGGTATCTTGGTGGTGTATCGAATCTTGTGGACCAGACCCATTGCAAGATGCTGTACTCTGTCATCGACCCTAAGCCATTCCAGCCTGTCAAAGTGGGCAGGGGTGAGGTGGGTTCGGGGGGTGAGGCCAAGTAGGAGCCTGACCAGTTTGTTTTGGGCGGTCTGGAGCCTAGTTTTGAGGGCCTTTGAGGTGCTGTGGTACCAATAGGTGCATGCATAGTCAAAGAAACCTTGTACAAGGGCTCCTGTTAAGGTCTTCAAGGTGTTTTTGTTGACCAGTGAGGAGATCCTGTAAAGGAATCTTGTTCTTTGATTGACTTTTTTGATTACGTTGGTGGCCATTTTATCACCGGAAAGATTAGCCTCCAGGATGGAACCTAGGTAGGTAATTTCATCTTTTCGTGTGATAATATTGTCACCCACTCTAACCAAGAAGCCATCTGCCTTGCTGAGATTACTATTTGAACCGAAGAGAATGGATTCAGTTTTTCCCAGGTGTAAGCATAGTTTGTTATCAGCGAGCCAGGTGCAGATTCTACCGAGTTCAGAGCTGAGGGTCTTTTCAACCTGCAGTTTGTTCCTGTCCGAGACCAGCAGTGCTGAGTCATCTGCGAACAGGAACAAGTTGCAGTCACAAGCTGATGTCATGTCGTTTACATATATTAATCGACGCAATACAAATAAATGAGCCGACAAAATTGGAACTGGAGCACTATAAAATGAATTTGATAAATGGGTACTCTACTGATTGGCTGAAATGTTGCCACCTACCTGAAAAAAGTTTCTTAAAGAGGTGGAGATACAGGTAGAGCCCTGATACTGAACACACACTCTACCGCAATGATTACTACCAGAATATAGAGCTTTAACCTTTCAATAAAACGTTTTGTTTTAACCAAACAATATAATTGACCCTACCTTTTTTTAATAATACAGACCTGAGTTACACCAAAATGATTTGCCCAAAATAGTCCGTTCTACAAGCGCACAAAGCTATAGTATGACGTGTTGTGAGCTTGTATAGATTGGCTATTTTTGGCGATTGTTCCCCAAAGTCTTGACGGTCAAAGCTTCAGCGCGTCGTGTCAGGTCAAACGTGCCTGCCTGGCTCCCAGTCTCTCTCTCTGCCTCTGGGACGTCCGGTGGCTGGAAACGCTGCACTCACGGTGTTGATCTTGGCAGCACATTTCTATTTTAGTTTTGGTCATATATATAGGGCTATATCTTGCGCCAGCCCTTAGCCCATTTTGACCTGAGATCAGATTCTAAAAATGTCTTCTACATCCTGACAGTTTTCTGAAAAAGCTATGTTTCTATGTGTCAGTCGTTCTTCGATTTTTCAAAAATAGCAGACCTACAAGCTCGTAGCGCGCCACTCGGTGGCGCGCTACGAGCTTGTAGGTCTGCTATTTTTCAATAGCTAAAGCATAACATAATGCGAACACCAAAAGGGGTTCCCGCCCCAAAATGGGGTAACCCTTATCCCTAAACTAATTTGCCATTTTGTACTATTTAAAAAAAAAACCATTTCAAATTGTTCAACTAGCCGATCTACAAGCTCACAATGTCTCGGTCGGCTATTTTTTTTTTTTCACTTCATTTTTATTGATGAAAAGACAGAGACAACAAAACAAAACAAAAAGACAATACGAAAAGAAAAAAAAGAAAAGGAACAAAAGGAGAACAAAAAAAAGGCTGCATTTTACATATTACAAGATACATTAATTGAAATCCTCTCTGAGAGAAGAGATCCCACTTTTCCCACTTTTTATAGAACTTATCCTCTCTTTTTCCATAACATACAGTTCCTCAGTAATGTCCATCCAATGTTCTTTCGTTGGTGGGTCCTGTTGGTACCAGCGTCGTGTGATCGCTTTCCTACTTGTTGCTAAGAGGATCTTGATTAAATATGTATCATGTATTAGAAACTCTTCAGGGATATTTCCCAGCAACAAGAAGGAACAAGTCAGAGGTATCTCAAAACACAGAATGGTCTCCAAGGTGGAGTGGATATCCTGCCAATATTTCTGAATTTTAGTCCTGAAGTCCAGAATATATGAGCGTGGCCCGCTCCCTGTAGATCGGCTATTTGAACTATTTTAAAATGTTTTTTCTTTTTAAATAGTAAAAAATTGGATAAGGGATAAGGGTCACGCAAGATGGAGCCCATAGTCTCTTGAATCGGTTTAATTTAGTTTTAGTCACATTTTAATCACCTGGAATGTTTTAGTCTAGTTTTAGTCAACTAAATGTCATAAGATTTTAGTCGACTAAATCTACAGTTAATTTAGTAACATGTTGTGATAATCCCCCCTACTATAGAGTGTGCTGCTGACCATATAAGGAGTTCCTCCCTGTCCCCAGTTATCCCCTGGGGGTCAAAAAAAACGTAGGTTTCGTTTTTGGCTAGGTGGCAAAGCCTTCATCCAATTAGGATAGAGAGGGGCCTTCCGCCAATCATGATCGAGCGGGGGCGGGCCTTGGTGTGCGTGCTGTTGGCCTGTTGCGTGTCCCCCCCACTGTAGTGCGTGCACGACTGCACGTGCACATCTTGTTACCGGGGCAGACCAGGGGGTTTTCCAAATCACCGTATTGTAAACAAGTGTAGTGCCTTTATGTTGTCGTCCACTCACAGTTGACAGTTTTTGTATTGAGTTGTACAGTACTTGAAATGTACTGTAATTCTGCAAACTGTTAATAAATACTTCAATCAATCTGAGGGCAGTTTGGTGCAGATTGGAGCAACGCTGTGCCTGCCTGCAGCTCCAGCTCTGATGACCCCCCCCCCCCTGTTTAAGATTCATGCTTTTAAAAAAAAATCACACCCGTGTGAACTGAGTGGTGTAAGGTCTTAGCCTGTCTGACGTAATGAAATCATGTCTGACGTAATGAAATCACACCCGGGTGAACAGGGTGAACATAGCAACCATGCTCATTTTTTCTGCACAAACAAAGCCAGTTGTATGAAATCACACCCGGGTGAACAGGGTGAACATAGCAACCATGCTCATTTTTTCTGCACAACAAAGCCAGTTGTAGGAGTGGTTTACACCACTCAAAAAAACGTAATATTTACAATCTGCATAGGTGGGAATGGTCACTGAGCCTTATATGAGTATGTATCTAACCATGACGATGCTTTTGTCCTTTCAGAAATATATTCCAAGATGTCGCGCACAAAGACACGTTGGTGAAGTCATTCATAGATGAGGTAAGGATGCCGTTTTATTGTGAACTGAATATGAACCTGTGTCCATTCCTCTTCGGTTTGTCGTTTTGGTTTAATCGGATGAATGCGATATACAGTTGGAGGCCATCGATATTGTCCTTTTCTTTTTGCTGAGGTTTGCGTGATCTGCGCAAAAGGACAGTTAACCCATTTTGGGCGGGAACCCCTTTTGGTGTTTTAAACATTGTTATAATTTAGCTATTGAAAAATAGCAGATCTACAAGCTCGTAGCGCGCCACCGAGTGGCGCGCTACGAGCTTGTAGGTCTGCTATTTTAGAAAAATCGTGAAAATTTTTATTTCAGAAAACTGGAGGATTTAGAAGGATTTTTTTTAAATTTTGAGGTCAGGCCTAAATGGGTCAAATGATAAGGGACAATATCGGTGGCACCCAACTGTAGGAACAGAGTCGTGAAATGAGTCCCGAGCTAATCCCGAGCCCATGATCTGGAGAACTAATACTGGTGGTGGCTACTGTACCCATTTAGGCCTGACGTCGAAATAAAAAAAAAGTCTTCTGAAAGAATATATATCCAAAGATTTTTGAGTGGTGTAAACCACTCCTACAACTGGCTTTTGTGTGCAGAAAAAAATGAGCATGGTTGCTATGTTCAAAATAATTTCTGACGTAATTAAATCACACCCGGGTGAACTGGATGACCGTAGCAACCATGGTCATTTTCTCTGCACAGAAAAAGCCAGTTGTGAAATCACATCCGGGTGTGATTTCATTACGTCAGATCAGAGCTGATCAGGCTACATAATACCTTACCTTATTTCATTACGTTAGACATTACGTCAGACCACAGCTGATCATGCTATATAAAACCTTACACCACTCAGTTCACACGGGTGTGATTTTTTATTTTAAAATAGCAGACCTACAAGCTCGTAAGCGCGCCACTCGGTGGCACGCTGTGAGCTTGTAGATCTGCATTTAAATAACGCTTAGTTAAAACACAAACGGGTTCCCGTCCAGAATGGGTTAACTCATCCATCCCCCGCTAACGACTTCTTTAACGTCTTTTTAATGAAATCCCGAACGACGCCATTAACGTGTTAGTTATTTAGCACTTTATTTAATGATAAACCTATAAAGTTGGCTTTCTTTTTTTAATGAGTATTCCATTTCAAATCACGCTGGATGAATAAATCAAATCAAATCAAACTTTATTTATAAAGCCCATTTCCAACAGCCAAAGGCCGACCAAAGTGCTGAACAAGGAATAATACAACATGACATCGAAGGCAAGAAAATAAAAACAATTACATACGTTGACAAAGAGCAACAATAAAAAATAGACAAGGGAACTCAAGTGCAATTAAAGGCAAGGGAGAACAGACAGGTTTTGATTAGGGATTTAAAAAACACCGATCGACTGGGCAGATCTGATGGTGAAGGGCAGTGCGTTCCAGAGCCTGGGGACCGCAGCCGCAAAGGCACGGTCACCCCTACTTCTCTTGCTGGTCGTATAGGCTCGACCAGCAGCAGCTGGTCCGCAGACCGTAGAGCTCTGAGTGGGACACAGGGCACAATTAAGTCAAAGAGGTAGGAGCGTGAGAGGTCACGACGTGTTTTAAAAAACAAATAAAAATCAATTCTAAACTTAACCGGGAGCCAGTGGAGGGAGGCGAGAACTGGAGTGACGTGGTCCCCGTTCAAAGCGACTGTGTTTATAGTGGCTCAATAGCAACTCCCCAGTGTTGCTATTGATGCTTCTAAAGACTCTTAGCCAGTGATTAGTCCGATCAGCGCGACCACCTCCCGCCATTGCCGTTTTGGGGCAGACGAGGAGGCGCTCTTCTTCTACAACCAAATAGAATGGTGGTGGTTGAGTTGTTGTTGTTGTTGTTGTTGTTATTATTATCATCATCATCGTCCTCACTAGGCATGTAACGATATATCGTATATCGATATATATCGATATTATATCCCGACGATATGTATCGATTTATTAAAAATTAATATCAATTTTCAAAAGAAAAAAGGGGGCTAGTGTGTGATATGAAATGTGAGCTGTAATCATATTCCATCATATTCACATGCTTTTGGAGAGAAATGAGACAGACTCCATGCAGTCACTTTCAGTAGTAGAGGCCTGCAGAGGGGAGCTGTATATGTCTGTGACACAGGTGATGGTCGTTATTGATGCTCATTAATACATCAAGGAAGGCAATTATGTTTCTGCACTGTCAAATAGGTCCACATCTATCCTAAGATGCCATCGGGTAATTCCCAGGACGTCTTGGGCACACAACCTGTTTTAAACATGAAAGCATGTTTACAGTTGTTGCACAGAAATTAAGTAATTTTACATGAAAAGTAATGCTACTTTTGCATTGTAGTTAAATAAAAATTGTGAAAAAAGATTGGGGGGAAGATAAATCATTAAAAAAAACATTTGTCTGGAAAATAATTGTGTTGAAAATATCGTGAAAAATTGTATCGTGAACCTCATATCGTGATACGTATCGTATCGTGAGTTGAGTATCGTTACATGCCTAATCCTCACACATCCTGTGTGTGTGTGTGTGTGTGTGTGTGCGTGCGGTGTTCAGGTGTTTTTGTTGAAGCCAGGTCTGAACCTGAGGAGTACGTACCTGGCTCAGTTCCTGCTGCTGCTCCACAGGAAGGCTCTCACGCTGCTCAAGTACATCGAGGACCAAACGTGAGTCGCTCCCCAAAAATCTACGCGCTAATAGCAGATCTACAAGCTCATAGCGCGCCACCGAGTGGCGCGCTACGAGCTTGTAGGTCTGCTATTAGCGCGTAGATTTAGGCCTGACGTCGAAATTGGAAAAGAAAAATGTCTTCAAAATCCTGACGGTTTTCTGAAAAGCCTTATGTTTTCTGCATCAGTGGTGCTCAATATTTCACGTCAAGGACCCCAGAAATCATATGTAATTGGCCTCCGACCAGCATCTGAAAATATGTTGTTCCAGGGACCTCTCCCCCCAGAAGCAAAGATTTGAGTTAAAAACGTTTGCTCTGAAAGAATATATATATTCAAAGCTTTGCACTACATTTTCACGATAAAAAAAAAAATAGCAGACCTACAGTGCCGCGCTATGAGCTTGTAGATCTGCTATTTTTCAATAGCTAAAGCATAACGATGATTAAAACACCAAAACGGGTTGCCGTTCAGAATTGGTAAAGTCGGTCTGCACGTTCTAACTGCAATTTGACCAACGTCATTTCATGCTCGTTTGTGCACGGGTGTATCTGCCCGAAAATAGCCCATGGGCTCCTCCCCTTATCCCTGAACTATTTTTGTTTTACTTTATTTTTTACTATTTCGATTTTCTTTTTTTCTTTTTTTAGTTCAAATAGCCGATCTACAAGCTCACAACGTGTCTATGTAGATTGGCTGGGTTGAACTATTAAAAAATATATATATTTTCAATACTAAAAAAGTAGTTTTTATGGATAAGGGGTTTAGCATGTACGAAAAGAGAGCCCTAGATCTACAAGCTCACAAAGCACTGCGTTAGAAAATAGCCAATGGTCAGAATTTTAGCCGATCTACAAGCTCACACGCAGGCATCGCGGCGCCATCGCGGCCCCGCCAAAACACATCTTAGTCGGGACACTGACTATCGATTTCATCGGCCCAGATCTTTTAGTCAGCTAAAGCTATACTTAACTATACTTTTAATGAATTGAACATGGTGGACCCTCTTGTAAACAAGTGTAATGCTTAATTGGGTCGTCCACTCACAGTTAACAGTCTTTGTATTGGGTTTGTGCTTGAAATGTACTGTAATTCTGCAAACTGTTAATAAATATTTCAATCAATCAATCAATCAATAACCCATTAAGACCTTAGACGAAATTTCCACAAATAAATCCTGGCAGTTTTGTGAAAAAAACCTATCTTTCTATGAGAGAGGGAGAGGAGAGGAGAGGAGAGGAGAGGAGAGGAGAGGAGAGGAGAGGAGAGGAGAAGAGAAGAGAGAAGAGAAGAGAAGAGAAGAGAAGAGAAGAGAAGAGAAGAGAAGAGAAGAGAAGAGAAGAGAAGAGAAGAGAAGAGAAGAGAAGAGAAGAGAAGAGAAGAGAAGAGAAGAGAAGAGAAGAGAGAGAGAGAGAGAGAGAGAGAGAGAGAGAGAGAGAGAGAGAGAGAGAGAGAGAGAGAGAGAGAGAGAGAGAGAGAGAGAGAGAGAGAGAGAGAGAGAGAGAGAGAGAGAGAGAGAGAGAGAGAGAGAGAGAGAGAGAGAGAGAGAGAGAGAGAGAGAGAGAGAGAGAGAGAGAGAGAGAGAGAGAGAGCATTTTCCGCCAGCTGCCGCGGAACACCCGTGGCGGGCGGAGGTAGTGTTTCTCGGCGGCATCAGTCCGACACTCTACCCCCAAACCCTTACCGCGAGCACACGATCGGCAGCACCGCGGCTGTTGCCGGCAGTGCAGCGGTGCGTCTCATTGCCGTTGGCTGGAGAATGCAGTGGTGGTCAAACCTTTCCATGTCAAGGACCCACAGAATTAGCCCTTCACTGAATCCCACCGATTGTCCAATGCCAATCCAAATAGTTTAGCAACGGTTGCTATGCAGGTCAAGCTTTCTTCGCTGCTAACGTGCCTATTGGACAAGGATGGGTTGGGGAGGGACTTAGTGAAGAGCTAATTATCTGTAGTTGGCCGCGGAAAACTTACTAGTTACTTTGAAGATTTTAATTTTGATTAGAAAACATACATTAACCACTTTCAACCCTATACATTTCGGCCATTTGAGACTAGTCTAAACTAAGTATGCACCCCGTCTCTAGTCAAAAGGGCAAGAAGCCGTTCAGCGCGCTGCGCAACCTGAAGACGGACCTGGGCCTGAGGACGGAAGGGGACCTGAGCATCGTCATGGCCCTGGCCGAGAAGCTGCGCTCTGGCCTGCACTCCTTCGTCTTCGGCAAGCCCTTCTACACCAGCGTGCAGGAGAGGGACGTGCTCACCAGCTTCTGAGAAATCCACCACATCGAGAGTGACCCCCGAAACCCCCGAAATCGTTTTCTTAAAAAAAAAAACGTATGTTTCTGTGTCGGTGATCCTCAACACTTTTTCCATGTCAAGGGACCCCTAAAAGATGATGTGTTTTGGACGCCGACCCCCATCTGAAAATATGTTGTTCCAGGGACACCCCCCCCCCCCCCCCCCAGAAGCAAAGAAAATGAGGTAAAAACGCTTGCTGTGAGATTTGCACACGTTTTCAGGATAAAAAAAATAAAAGAATAGCTAAAGATTAAAGAAGATTTAGGATTAAAGAATCCTCCTGGCGCCTGGCATTTTGTTTTATAATGCAATTTGTGGTCATGTGTGTGTGTGTGTGTGTGTGTGTGTGGGGGGGGGGGGGGAGGACTTTGAAGGACCACACCATACGTTTGTAGAGCGGAGTCCGTCTGGGCTCTGTACTATTGACTTTTCTGTTTTCGCTCGACATGACATTTCTTCACATAAAATAACCGATCCACAAGCTCACACAGTGTTGGACATTGTGATCTGCTGTTTTCGGCAAACTGTTTTCCCAGAAGACGGGTGCTGGGGTTTTAGTGGTTAACGTTATTCACTTGATTGTTTGCACGTGGAAAACAAATCATTGTTATAAAATATTTGTTTTGCTTTCGTTGTATAGCTATTTTTTTTTTTTTTTTGCGCGTACACTGACTACACTTGCATGATCTTCGAATCGAAAGAAATTTTAAAAAAAAAGTCTTCTGAAAGAATATATATTCAAAGATTTGTGCCGCATTTTCACGATTTTTCAAAAATAGCAGACCTACAAGCTCGTAGCGCGCCACTCGGTGGCGCGCTATGAGCTTGTAGGTCTGCTATTTTTCAATAGCTAAAGTATAACATAATGCTTAGTTAAAACACCAAAAGGGGTTCCCGCCCAGAATGGGTTAGAGAACAGTGCTTCTCAAAGTGGGCGTCCAATGGTCCATGAGGGGGTTCCACGGGAGTCCCCAGAAACTTATTTAGTGCAGCATCACAATCAACTTTAACTGCATTTTATACTTTGGCTATTCAATAATAATAAACAATAATTTGCCCGCACACTGTCTGCTATTAAAAATGAGCAGATCTACAAGCTCACAATGCAACAATGTGACGCATTATGAGCTTGTACATCACCTGCTTATTTTTGAACAATTCTGCCCAAAATCTTGGTAACAAAATGTGTCAAAAACAAGAACAGACCTCACAGTGAAGATTGTTTTTCTTTCACTCAAACCACTCCATGCAGCATCCATGTTCTGCGGGAACAAGTATATAAAAAATGCTGATCTACAAGCTCCGAACGTGTCCTGTTGCAACACGTTGTGAGCTTGAAGATTTGGTGTAGCATGGACGGTCTGCTATTTTCAGCATGCAACCAAGTGTAAAAATGACTTATACTGGATCTCTTGTCCACTAGTCCCTAACGTTTTAGTCTAGTTTGTATTTGTTGACGAAATTGTCAGTATATTTAGTCTTAGTTTTAGTCATCGTAGCTTAGTTTTCATTTAGTTTCCATTTAGTTTTTGTCTGTGAAAAAAGGTTTGTCGACGATCATTTATCGTCATAGTGTTAGTCGATGAAATCAACACTGCTGACAACGCGTTGCGAGCTTGTACATCTGCTATTTTCATTAGTTTGGGCCCCAGCCAGCGAGATTTCTCTCGAGGGAAGCTAAACATTTTTTGGGAACGACTGATCTTGATGAAACTATATTTGACAGCGAGACATTACCACTGTCGCTGCAGTTGACTTGACACCCATTGTGGCTTCTATTGATTATATGCACACGGCTGCCATCTTGCCAGCAAGGTGCTACCTAGGTGCAACTTCCCATAGAGAGCCCATTCATCCAAACAGAAAAGTCCTATTTAATTGTTTTAAATAACGTCAAACTCACCAACATTGCAGCTGTACAAAAAGCTTGAATTATCGTCTTACTATCTGCAAAGTGTTTGATAAAAGTTCACCGTAGACATGTTATGAGCTACTTCCTGTCAAGAAATTCCTTGCAGATGATTATTTTTATTTTGTCAGAGTTTGGAAGCGCTCATTATCAGTAAAGCAACCTCCTGCTGCCTCCTGCATTATGTGCAAATTCTAAACAGGTGGTACACATGGGCTGTTGAGTGATGGTCAACGAGCACTTCCAAACTCCAGCACTTAGAAAAAAATCATCTGCAAGGAATTTCTTGACAGGGAGTAGCTCATAAAATGTCTACAGTGGATTTTTATTAAACAAACACATTGCAGATAGAGAGAGGATAATTCAAGCTTTCCGTACAGCTGCAATGTTGGTGAGTTTGACGTTATTTAATACAATTATATATGACTGTTCTGTTTGGATGAATGGGCTGTCTATGGGAAGTTGCACCTAGGTAGCACCTTGCTGGCAAGATGGCAGCCACGTGCATATCATCATTCTATAGTATTTTGATCTCTTGCCTTAATTTATTTGAAAGCATTATCCCAGCATGCCTTTACATATACATTAGGTGTTAATTTGGCAAAAATGGGGTCTTTGCATTCATTCATGCCAATGAAACTAGTTGTGATGCTCTGTTGGAGAATTAGCTATTTGTGTTAACTATATATATTTATTAAACCATGAGCCATTACTGTCTCCAGTGCCTGTTATGTACAGTATATGACGTCATTTAATTTGCCTTTGAATCTTTGCTTTTGAATGCCAAATGTTGTATTCCATTTCAGCTTGTAGTTTGTACAGTATGCGTAGGCCCTACTGTAGGCAATGACTAGCAAAAGGATACAATCAAAACATTAATATCTTAATCCACATGAAACCCAAATGCTTCATTATCAGCCATAATATCGGATTGACCTTGGCCTGTAGAGTTGTCTCGCAATTTTCCCATTATGCTAGTTGTATCATGTCTCAAATGCACACTAATTAAGCCATCTGCTGCTGGCGTTTCACGAGTAAATGTTTAAAATGTCCTGTTTTATTTTATTTATTATAATACACTGGCGTTTCAAAACAAAATGCAATGTTACAACTTTGTCAGTTTAGACAGTTTTTGGTTTAGACTAGTCATTGGTTAGACCAGTCATTAGTCATACAACTACAACCTATCTCAAACCCTCACCCTAAACCTAACCTCCCATGGGGCAGCACACCTAACCCTAACCTTAACCCATGTCGAACCAATGACTAGTCTAAACAAGTATGCTTCCAATTTGTAGCGTGTGTGTGGGGGGGGGGGGGGGGGGGGGGGGGGGGGGGGGGCGAGTTTATGCCAACAGCTAGCCGCAATTATAGAGTTAAGAAATAGGCTCCTCACACTACAAGGCAGTTACATGGTCACATTGTGACACTGTGAAATAATGTATTTCCTGTCCTGGTATGAGTATTGAAAGAAAATTAAACATACTGGGGAATAACAAGGGAATATATTGGTTAAACTACAGTATGGTTGAATATTTAACCCTGAAATGTAGTGTACGGAAAATATAATATATTGTGTTTTGTGTAGTTGAACTATGGTCATACGTTTTCTGTGGACAAAATGACAAAGTTTGATCACAGGGGGAAAAAGCATGTGAGCAATAGTTACAGGAATAGAGACACACGGGGACTACAAATCTCACGCCCCCAAATGAGACGGCGTCCCCAATTCAGGTCCGTTTCAGGTCCGCTGTACTGCAGCTGTCAATGCAATCCCTATGAGAGGCATCATAAAATACCCGAATTTCACTGGTCCATTACTGAGGCTGTAGTGATTTTTGTTGTGTTCTAATAATGCTATATAGAGTCTGGAACTACACCCCCCGAAATCCGGGTAAGGAAGCTGCTATTTCCGTTCACGGAAATATATTTTAAAATATTTTTACATTTTATTCTTTTTCCCCTTTCTGCTAAGCAACAAGCTATATATGCTTTAGATGTTTTCTATTTATATTAGGATAGATTTGCGCGACTGTAAAGACAAAACGGAAGTGGGGAGGAGGCTCAACTTCCGCTTTATATTTTACCCATGATGGCTTTTCCATTGCTCCATGACGGAAGCATTCGGAAATTGCGAGAGGCGACAGTCTGGCAATGCGAGACTATCCTTATCTGGACTACCACTTATTCTTGGCCTCTGAGCTCGATGGCGAGCTTGGAAGCTGTAGTGGTGTGGAATAACAAACACAACAGGTGTTGCTGGCTGCGCTCCTCGTGCTGATTGCAATAGTGTTGAATGTCTCACTGGGTCATGATGACTATAGTGATTGTGACATTTAAATTGTGTTGTTGCCCTTTTGTTATAAACACCATGCAGTGTTCACCAAGCCAAGTAACACTTTTAACTACATCTTTAAGGGGGAAAAAACAGTCACACTGTACAATATGTCTGTCCCATTTAAGTTTAATTAAGAAAACACATACAGCTGTAGCCTTAAGGCCTATTCATAGTCTGGATTCCAGACTAAAGGCTCATACATAGTCTGGATTTTCGGTGGTGAGGTGACCACCGAACTACAACATGACGTCACGAGCCGCGGTGAAGAGCAAACCACCGTCACCGCTCCAGCCCTTCTCTCTGTTTTTACTCACCACTGCTCAAGGTTATTTCAGCTCCGGTGGTCAGCTCACCATCGGAGCGGTGGTCACCTCACCACCGAAAATCCAGACTATGAATAGGCCTTATGTATGAGCCTTTAGTGTATATCAATGAAGTCACTGAAACAAACGGTAATAATCGCAATTGGAATAATTGTAGGCTACCAAGCATTTGGTATTGAGTTGCATACAAAACAAAACGATTTGTTATATTGGGTTTGCTAAAGTGAAAGTACAATTCCTATCATGGGACATCACAATAGACCAGGTTTATTGTATACGGCATTTCTCTTTATGGATCTGTCGCCTTGAAGAGTCTTTTGAAAGCCTCTTCTTTTCCTTTCTGCTGTCCTTTTTTGCCTGTCTGAACATCGTTTTGGTGTAGTGCCCTCCGCCGTTCTCCATGACCATTTGATCCACCTTGCGAAGGAGTTGACCGATCTGCGACGGCTCTTTCGCCTCATTGCTGAGAACGTGGTACCGGCCGTGACATCTCCAAATGATTTCGTTCAGCGCGTCACTCTTGGAGATGAACTCCTCAATTGTCTTCCCCTTCAGCCTCTCTCCGTGGGTGAAAAGCAGCATTGTGCATTGGCCCGACTCCTTACCGAACGTGGCCTGAATCACCTCGACTGTGTCTCTTTCCTCCTGCGTGAACCTCCCCAGTTGGATCACCACCAAGAAGGCGTGTGGGCCGGGAGCAGACAGAGAGACGCACGTCTCGATCCGTCTCAGCACCTCGTCTTGGTTCAGATCTCTGTCAAACAGGCCCGGGGTGTCTATGACGGAGACTTTGCGTCCGTCAACCTCTCCGTCGGCCTTCTTGCATTCCTTCGTTTTGGCGGCCGGGGATAGCTCGGATAAAAAAGCTTCCCTGCCCAGGATGGTATTTCCAGAGGCGCTCTTCCCCGCTCCTGTCTTCCCAACTAGAATGATACGAAGTTCATTGGCTCTTTTCAGCTTTCTGGATCCTGTAAAGATGAAAAGGGATGAGTTGACAGTTTCTCCTGTTTTTAACCACTTTCTAACACCCCAATAATTGAGCAGTTGAGACGAATAACAGTCAAAGTCCGTAATTTATTCTGACCCCTCCCCGAAATGGCCTAGCTGTCCTGACCCCTTATCCATCATTTATACATTTGTGTGTGTGTGTGTGTGTGTGTGTGTGTGTGCATGTGTGTGTGTGTGTGTGCGTGCGTGCGTGCGCGTCATTCTATCATTGCATAATGCAGTACGGAAGGAAGACTACAAACGGAACGAGGAGATGGAACACTGTAGAATGCAACTTCTGTCTCACATCTATTACTGGATCTACAGAGAGTTGGTAATAATGGCCAATGCAGTGGTTCTAAAACGTTTCAATTTCAAGGACCCCCATCACTCTATAGTCTCTAGGATTTGTACACTATCTGTGTTACAGACCCGTATAAGGGTCCATTTGGACCCTCTCAAGGAACCCTGAGGTTCCCTGACTGCAGGACCGCACTTTGAAAACCACTTGTCTTTAGATGTACTGTTTCTGTGGAGACTCAGACTGGCTCTGTAAGGTAATGTATGCTGCTTTACAATTTACAATGTATAGGCATTTAGCAGACGCTCTTAATCCAGAGCGATTTACATTAGGCAAGAACAAAAAGAAATGCATGGCAATACATCACATACATAAAAAGTAGTATTCATGAAACATGCGTAAGCTAAAAGTAGTATTTGCGTAAGCTAAAAACGTAACAGTGGAATCTCTATATAATGAAACTATACAGTACATATAAACTATATATAGGACTATACTATACTATACTATACTATACTATACTATACTATAAAGTGCTGAATGACTACATACAATGCAATTCTAGTGCTGTCTATACATCACATGCTATAAGTCTGTATAAAAATGCTATCCAATTCCAAGTCTACAAAACTTACAAAAGTGCTATCTTAAGGGGCTAGGGTAAGTTTGCTTTGCTGTCTTGGGTGTTTTATCCCTGGGTGAAAATGGCATGGCGTGGTCACTGCATTGTCACACTGTGCATGGCCGGTCGCTGGTCATCAGCAGTGTGTCAATCCATGCATATACGGTGCAGCGCTACTGTAGAGCGACGTGGACTTGGTTTCTGTGTTGTTTTTGGCAGCAAATTTAGATTTTAGTTTTAGTCATGGTCTCTTGAATAGTTTTCATTTAACTTTTAGTCACATTGTAGTCACCTGGAATGTCTTCGTGTTAGTCTAGTTTTAGTCGACTAAATATCATAACGTTGTAGTCGACTAAATCTACAGTTGATTTAGTGTTTTTTGGCTGGCCTTGATGCCGTCGTAATGACTGATTTTTCACTTGCTGAAAATAGACGATCTACTGTAGTATCGGCTATTTTCAGCATGCAACCAAAGTGTAAAATGACTTATACTGGATCTCTTGTCCACTAGTCCCTTCCTAACATTTTAGTCTAGTTTTTATTCGTTGATGATCATATAGCATAGTTTTCATTTAGTTTCCATTTAGTTTTCGTCAGTGGAAAAAGGTAGTCGACGGACATTCTTTTCGTCTTAGTTTTAGTCGACTGAAACAACACTGCTTGGTTTGTGTGTCCTCCTGTATTGTGACCGTCGGCCTGTTTTCTTGTTGGCTCAGTAAGTGGACATTTGCTGTACAGCACAGATCTGGCAGTAATAATAATAACAGCCCGATGGGGTGTGTGTGTTTGTGGATTTCTGCTTGTCTAGCAGAGCTCCTGTTAGTTTGATCTGCTATAGTTTTGGTGCTTTGTGCTCGACTGGCCCAACTATAATTGGCCCAACTAAATTTAGTTTTATTCATAGTCTCTTGAATAGTTTTCATTTACTTTTAGTCACATTTTAGTCACCCGGAATGTTTTAGTGTTTTAGTCTAGTTTTAGTGCGACTATATATGGTAAGACTAAAAAGGATTTTGGCGGGCCTTGATGCCGTCATAATGGCTGATTTTACACTTGCTGAAAATAGCTATTTTCAGCATGCAACCAAGTGTAAAATTACTTGTACTGGATCTCTTGTCCCTTCCTTACATTTTAGTCTAGTTTTTATATTTGTTGACAAAATCGACTACTATTTAGTCATAGTTTTAGTCATCATGGCTTAGTTTTTATTTAGTTTTTATGTTCGTTTTCGTCAGTGAAAAAAGAGAGTCGACGAACATTTTTCGTCATAGTATTAGTCGACGGAAACAACACTGCCAAATATACTACGTTTAATGGGGCTTTTTAGTTTAGATTTTTGGAACAGCCTTTAGTAACCTTCTTTTAGGGTGTCATGCCTCCCCCTCTCCTCCTCCTATGGCCTGCTGGCACCACCAGACAGCAAATAAAACCCTGAGCTTCCAGGCTACCCTCACACCAGTGTTGTTCTTGGCAGCACATTTTGGTTTTGGTTTTAGTCGTCTCTTCAATAGAGCGTCGCAGTCCCGCCCCCTCGAGAGACCCGGAAAAGAAATCCCTGTTCATTTTCCTCATAGACTTTTTAGAAAGTATTTATTTAAAGACGTTTACGCCGCGGACAAAGCCAACTCTTGTCATGACAAATCATGACAATAAACACAATGTTTTGGGCCAAACAAAGAATTAGAAAGTAGAAAAAAACGGCAGGTTACAACACTTTTGTTGTTGTTTTTCTTCTTTGTAATTATTTGTTTGGTCCAAAATATTGTGTTTGTTGTCATGATTTGTCACGACTCGAGTTGGCTTCGTAGGACGCTTAAAACGTCTTTAAATAAATACTTTTTGAAATGTCTATGGGAAAAATGCATTGGGATTCATTTCCTGGGCCTGGCGTCGTCATGAAAGGGGGTGGGACTGCGATGCTCTATAGCTTTCATTTAGTTTCAGTCACCTGGAATGTTTTAGTGTTGGTGTCTAGTTTTAGTCTACCATATATCATAAGATGCCTGTCATATAGTTTTAGTCACCGCAGCTTATAGTTTTCATTTAGTTTCCATTTAGTTTTCGTCAGTGAAAAACGGTATAGTCGACGAACATTTTTCGTCTTGGTTTTTACTTTTAGTCGACGAAATCAACACTGCCTCACACTGTTTTTGGACACTTGGGGAGACGGGGGTCATCAGTCTGTCCGTGGCAAAGAACTTTATTTATTATTATTATTTTTGTTGTTACTCTGTTATAATCATATATATGGATCATAAGACCCAAATACTGACTGTAAAGTCAGGTTTTCTTCAGAATATGCATGACACTTATAATCATATGTATGGATCATAAGACCCAAATACTGACTGTAAAGTCAGGTTTTCTTCAGAATATGCATGACACTTATTTACCATATGGCACATTAGGACTCATGTGTTCTTTATTTAGGGACCCAATACCTCTTAGAGTGTACGAAATGGAACCAAAATGGACCATAATTATTTTGCTTTCATTTCAACACTCAGACAGACCTTATGTTATGGTCATTCAGGGTTCAACTCTGTATGAGTTTCTGCATGGTAATATTATTGTCTGCTAGTTTTGTATGTCCGTGGCAAAACAAAAAAATCTATTTTGACAAAATGTCCACCACAAGCCAGCATGGCGATGAAACCCCTGCTTGGGGTCTATTCTATTCTCTTGTCCTCCAGTCCTAACCCTAAAAGCACCAATAATATGTTAATGCAGTATTCAGTCATTTTAAGGTATGCCTATTTAGTAACAAATTATGGGTTTTTTTCCCCCCATCAAAACAAAATAAATAAGGCAATATAGTACCTGTAATTACAGGCATCAATATTTAATCAATCAATTAATTTAAATACAAGGAATGTTAGCGTTTTTCATTGTATCAGAAAATGTTGACATCTCATATGAATAAGGTTTTTACCACAATTACGTCATATACTGTAGAGTGTAGACCAAACATATACCATTTAATTTGCTTTTATCATTACAAAGGGCATGACATGACACACAGGGACAATCTTTGTTCAAAAAACAGTGGATGCAGCACAGTGGCCATTGTGGGAGCCTGTATAGCACCGTCAATGTGGCAGTGTACACAGCATACACAGTGTTCATCATGATACTTATGTGTTGAGCGCCGGCACACATGCACTGTTTTACAGTTTGTGCTGAACCAACAACAAAGCTTTTATAGTAGTCATCATAGTACCCCTGGCATTGGTCATTGTGAGAACCTGGTCAATTTAAAACACTTTGTGCGCCCACGCAAAAGTGGGTGAAAAAATCACTTTCACCTAGAAAATCCATTATTTTTTTTTTAATTCAGCTGACTGTGGAGACACATGCTGGAACTTTTTACTTTGAAATGTTTTATAGTTTCTGAGTTTTTTAATTTAAACGCCCAATGCATTCTCAATGGCGAAAACACAAACTTTGGCCCTACGTATTAAAAAAAAAAAAAAACATTGTTATGACTTTTATAACTTTTTGGTTTTTTTGCGGTAATACCAAAGACGTCCACAGACGTCTTGGGCAGCTTGATTCATAATGTGTTGTATAGGGCTGTGTAAATGAGCCATTAGTCTAGCTAGCTGACCTCAGCTCCTGCAAAGTTAAAGGACCACTTCACCACTTTTCAACCTATCTTCATATAATAGGTCCTCACTAATAATCATGAAAAAATGGTACGATTTTTTTCCTACTCAGTCTGTGTCTCATAGGAGGGCTGTGGGCAGTTTAGAAACCGTCTTCCAGTGACATCATCATTAGGCAGATTTTTTTTTAAACAAGATTATTTTTACAAAAAATATTTAGATTTTCATGGAAGACGGTTTCTGAACTGCCCACATCCCTCCTATGAGACACAGACCGAGTAGAAAAAAATAATGCAGCATTTTTTCATGATTATTAGTGAGGACCTAATTATATGAAGATAGGTTGAAAAGTGGTGAAGTGGTCCTTTAATGCAGGCTTTGAAGCAACCCTGCTTTCTTGGCCGACAAGCAGTGGTGGAAGAAGTACTGATTTATTTTACTTAAGTGGAAGTATCAATATGAAATGCTAAAACTTTGGAATTCAGACTTTACTTGAGCAATGTACCATATTGGTATCAACATGCACGTGAAGTACCAAATGTAGAATGTCCCATTTCACAAGTTGTCAAAATGTATAGATTGGAATATCTTTTGAAAACTAACAGATCTACAAGCCCATGATCTACAGGTGAGCTTGTAGATGGACTGTTTTGAAATGGTCAAAAATGTATATATGGCTGAATGTGGTTGATGCATGTTTTGTAAAAACGTATCAAAATCTACAAAGTAACTATAGCAACTAACGTTTTCAAATAATTGTAGTGGAGTAAAAAGTAAAATGTTTGCCTCAGATGTTGTGGAGTAGAAGTGTACAGAAAATTGGTACCCCTGTAAAATAAAATACCTTAAAATTGTACTTAACTAGGTACAGTACTTGAGTAAATGTAGCCTACTTTCTTTACTTTACAGTGTAAAGTAACTAAGTACATTTACTCAAGTTACACCACTGCTGACCACTGTGACAGCGTTCAAACAAAGTATTAAAGCACTTACAAGGTGCTATACTGCATAGGCAACATTCAGCCACTAGATGGCAGACTACACCTGCTCTGTTGATCTGTGGTTAAGCCAACCTGAGTTTCAAAAGTCATGACCAGTCATGCCATCCTTATCAATGATAATGCATTGAAAAAAAATACAATTTTACATATATTTATTGATCTGTATATAGATTAGAATAACTGTAGATTAGTATATATTCATTATGATGA
This sequence comes from Electrona antarctica, assembly GCF_951216825.1. Taxonomy (NCBI): domain Eukaryota; kingdom Metazoa; phylum Chordata; class Actinopteri; order Myctophiformes; family Myctophidae; genus Electrona; species Electrona antarctica. The sequence goes on from NC_136799.1 coordinate 44,440,640, forward strand.
CAATTATTTTTTTAAGAAAGGAAGTTCTTAACATAAAACTGAAGGAATAATAAAATCTGCGACATAATGAAAAAACATGATAAAATATAAAGTGCAGTGAGAAATAAAACAAGACAACAAAACAATACCATGTTATTTTTTTAAATAGTGGGTAGACCTGTACGGCATGCCCGTACAGGTCAGCCACCGGACTACTTGGGAACGATGCAATTTGGGAACCTAATAATATCCATTGTCATAGCACCCGTTTCAACTATCTGTCGGTGACCCACATGGAGATTTTTGGATGTAACTGACTGTGAAAAGTGGACTGGTTAAGTAATCAATTGGCAGGTGTGTGGTTGCTATGGCAATTAATTGGCTGAGGCAGAGGCTGGATCTGGGATTGCACTTTCTTGCATCATTCATCATAGACGTTTTCTGTCAATTCATAGCCTAATTTGAACCTACTGAACGTTGCTGGATTACATATTCACCAACAGCAATTAGCCCGACGCTAAACCCCACCCTAAAATGTGATTGTCCAATGCCAATCCAAGTAGTTTAGCAACTGTTGCTATGCAGGTCAAGCTTTCGCCACCTCATAGCTGTCAGTGTTATTTTGCATGGCTGTGTTGTTGAACATATACTCAACTTAACGTCAGGAAAGTTACACGACTCACCCACCCAGGTGATGGCAATAATACTAATCACCGTAGTCTTACCATGCAACATGAAAATTCCTGTCGGACGGTCGTTAAAGTTGCTACAGGCCTACTGTTTCTCCCTCTGTCATTTCCTCGTATTTCTCGTTTATTGAAATAATGTCATGTGTATTTGTCCAGTCAGTGCAAGCCTACTGAAGGCCTGGTTGACAAGATTTAGAAGTTATTTTGGAGCTCTTCCTACTGAAATGATCGATTTATTCATATGGAGAAATCCCGTCATTTAACATGCATCTCAATGGGTGAGAAGGACAGCTTGCCCCGTCTCCTCGCTGCTAACGTGACTATTGGATAAGGACGGGTTGGGGAGGGACTAATAGGCTATTTTAACAAAGACTAACCTAACAGGTTTTTGGCATGCATTTTAATTTCAAGGGATACGTTTTCTTTTTCTTTCATGTTCTTTCCAAATCAGTTTGAAACCATGTTTTTTTTAAAAAGGGTTGGAAAGCAGCACTCAAATATACTGTAGTACTGCCGAGGGGGGGGGGGGTATTCTGTGTATACAAAACAGGTTTTTAAGAATGATTACTGGAATGATTACTGGTGGAATAAGTATAAACCTTTATTTAAAGCTGTATTGCTGTACTGCATTATGTCAAACTTTTAATGACTTTTTTTTTCAGACAGCCAGCAATGGGTAAAACGCTCCCCCAAAAAAATCTAGTCTCTGTGACACATCTAGGGGCCCCAATCTGCATTCAAAGATTTTCCTAGAAGCTTTGCTATTGGTCGATTTGCCTGTCTACTTCCTGATTGGTTAGTCACAGACTGTGCTTTTCCCCCGACCAACATCTTTGAATGCAGATTGTGGCCCCTAGATGTGTCACAGAGACTACATTTTTGTGGGGAGCGTTTTACTCATTGCTGGCTGTCTGAATACCAAAAAATAAATAAAAAACAAAGTCATTAAACTTTTGACATGTTATTTCTTAAAGCAGCTTTAACCAGTAAAACACATTGGGACTGTGTCTCCTTCACTAATACATGATACAATCCATAAAGGCAAAGGGAATTTGATTAACCCATTTTGGGTGGGAACCCCTTTTGGTGTTTTAAACATTATGTTATAATGTAGCTATTGAAAAATAGCAGATCTACAAGCTCATAGCGCGCCACCGAGTGGCGCGCTACGAGCTTGTAGGTCTGCTATTTTTGAAAAATCGTGAAAATATTTATTTCAGAAAACTGGAGGATTTAGAAGATTTTTTTTTAATTTTGAGGTCAGGCCTAAATGGGTTCAATCATTGCACGCTGCATTTGTCGGAGATCGATACGCTCACTGCACCGACCGCGGCGCCGACGGCTGCTCCGACGGCCGTTCCCACCGCCATGCCTATCGGGCCTCCGCAGATTCCCAGGAGAAAGCCGATGGCGGCTCCGCCAGCTGCTGAGGCGGCGATAATGGGAGCTTTCACAAAGTCATTGGACTTTTCGGCCTGGGCCCTGGCTTTAGACTCGTACCGGTGGTGTACCACCTTCTCTTCCCTGTGAAGGGACACTCCTACGAGATTCACTCGCAGGTCTGCCAGCTCTTTTTGCCTCTGTGTCTCGGACTCCTTCAGGAGCTGGGCTTTCTCTCTTTCGATGGCGTCTTCTGCTATCCCGAACATCTCGTTGGTGTAATACGTCCCGCCGTTGTCCATGGCCATCCTGTCGATCTTGTCGAGGAGCCGGGAGGTCTGCCCGTGGTCCTTCACCTCGTTGTTGAAGACGTGGTATCGCCCGTAGCAGTTGCGGATGATCTCCCTCAGATCCTCACTTTCCGAAACGAATGCTTCGATGGTCTGCTTCTTCAGCTTGTCCCCGTGGGTGAACAGCACCATGGTGTGTTTGGCCGAGGCTTCGCCGAAAGTGGTTTGTATCATCCTGACCGTGTCCATTTCCTCCTGTGTGAACCTCCCCAGCTGAATCAGCACCAGGAAGGCGTGAGGCCCGGGGGCAGACAGGGAGACGCACATCTTGATCCTTTTCAGCACGTCTTCCTGGGACAGATTTGTGTCAAACAGGCCCGGCGTGTCTACGACGGCGACCCTCCGTCCGTCAACCTCGCCCTTGGCTTTCTTGCACACGGACGTCAGGGAAGACGGGGACAGCTCGGACTCGAAAGCCTCTCTCCCCAAGATGGTATTTCCCGCCGCACTCTTCCCTACGCCTGTCTTCCCAACCAAAACAATCCTCCGTTCATAGGACTTTGATGTCCTTCCATCATGCCCTGTCAGACAGAAATATACCCTTTGTCATAACTCATAATAGTGCGGCTGTGTCAGGAAAGAAAAGTAATGTAGCTCGCATATAGCCCCAAAAAAGGAATCTTGAGCTCAGTCGGAGAAGGTTTGGACATGTTTAATTTTGAATATAGATATGTAAAGGCAACGTTTCTGGGGGTTCCTTCTTTGTGCCAGGAAGCACATTATGTAATATGTGGCTGGACATGATTGCTGAACCTGCTGAAGGAAATGCTCCGTCTACTGTACCAATTACTATAAACACCTTTTAATGCGCCTGTTGTTAAATAATGGATGTTGATACAGTGATAATTACACTGATTATATTGGCTCACTATTCCTTTCTATATGAAATGTCTCCTCTTAAACAGTAATCATACGATAAATCAGTCTTTAGATTCATTTCTCATGAAATCACATTATTACATGAAACAAACTTATTAGTATTTTTAAATGAAGTCCAACCTACCTCCATAAAGCACACCGCTCATTTTAAACGCCTGCAGTTACTGCAAATCCACAAGTACAATGTGGAGTCTCTCTTGGAAATAACAAACACTTCTTCCTCGTACTTTTAAAATACTTTAGATTTCTTCACATGGGGCGGTTCTCCAGTTGTTGACAGAGAGGAATTCTACTTATTCAAAACTTCCCTGAACAGGTGACACGCAGTTTAGTCACACACATGTGTACACAATGAAAATAAGATCAAGGTTTTTTGTGTTTATCCTTTTAACGGATATGTACAAATGCACTACAATTTGTCAATACAAACATTGATCAATCAACCAAAACTGTGACCTTTTGTGATTTTGATGCCTCGTTCAAAATTGACACTACTTCAATACTGAAACCTTCCATATGTCATTATGTTTAGACAAAACAAATTCAGCTGCTATTAAATTTCGGTCGTACTGACCTTCATCGGGTATCATTAGACTGATTTATTGATGACATTGTATTGACCAAAATACATATACTGTAGTCTACTGTAAATTAACATATATTTGTACATGTGTGGACGTGTGTGAGCTGATGAATTTGGCTGTGCATTGGATGTATACGGTACTACCCACCAAACTATACATACTAGTTCATAATATGCAATGTTAAAATTCACCGTTGACAGAATTGGAAAGCCGTATTATTCCATGATGCACATGGAGCCACTGCAGACTGCAGTGTCATGGTCTTGATTCAGTGGCATTTCAGAAGTCAGTCAAAGGTTAGATCTGTAGGAGTGCCTGGTAGCTCAACCATTCAGTAGAGGTGTGTGTGTGTGTGTGTGTGTGTGTGTGTGTGTGTGTGTGTGTGTGTGTGTGTGTGTGTGTGTGTGTGTGTGTGTGTGTGTGTGTGTGTGTGTGTGTGTGTGTGTGTGTGTGTGTGTGTGCGTGCATGCATTGTTCTTTTGTCAGTAAAAACATCAATCACTCAACAACAATCTTGACACTTCTCTGCACGACTTCCTTCTCCAACCTGCTCGGGGGTTGGATAATCATACACCCGTAGCCTAAATATTATTGACAAATACGACGACACATTGGCAATTGATCAGCATTTTAATGCAATAGATTGATACTGTCAACAACCAAAACCGCAATCCCGCTGGGATCCTCCAGCGGTGTGAGGAGGGAGTTGATTGAAAACACAGCAGGTGCTGCTGGCTGACTGTGCAGCCTCGCCATTACGCACTAATACGCAACAAGTCCAAAAGAAACGACTAACGCCGGGGCTCCACCGGACGTGCGTGCGTGCGTGCGTGCGTGCGTGCGTGCGTGCGTGCGTCAAACGAACAGGGGCAATTTTAAAGCAGTCACGCAACGCGACGCAACGCAACACAGGCAGTGGAGCCACCCTTCATTGATTAAAAAGGGAACATTCCCTGACGGAGACGCAACGCTGACGCGCCCGGTGGAGCCCCGCCGTAACACACAAGCTCTTTAAACCTATAGCCTTTTGTCTATTTTTTTGAAAATGTCGATCTACACATTCACCATTGTAAACAACATTTAGGAAGAAAGCCCAAGTACAAGCAACTACACTTAAACAGGCCACAACCCCCAACTGATTATGCAAGCAACTTTACAGGAAAAACAAGACCAAAGTCGCTTATAATAGGTGGACCCGCCAGGGCCACATGCACTTTGAGAACCAGTGATGCAGTCAGTGTGCTTATTTCCAGTCAGTTGATCTTAACATGCTTTCACTGTCACAGTATTCCGGACATTCCGGTTTACCCTTTACGAAATATGCACGGTGGAACAAAGTAGAAGATGTTTGGTATGTTGGACGAAAGCAACAACATATTATGAACCACAATTCCTTGGTAGACAAGTTGCACATTTACTGAACTGTAGGCCTATGCAGGGCAGTGACGGAAAGTAACTAGGTACATGTACTCAAGTACTTTAGTAGCACACATTTGAGGAAGTTTTACATATTTTAAAATGTCTGTATTTCACTACTCCAATACATCTTAGAGGCAATATATTGTACTTTTACTGCACTACAATTATTAAACACATTAGTTACTTTGTAGATCTTTATTATTACAAAACATGCATTATTAACCATTTATTCCTATGGCTATTGACATGTTTTGAGCTTGTAGAACTATTTTCAAAATATGTTTATACATTTTGAACACATGTATTCATATGTACTGTAGTATAGAATGTAGTATAGCATGTACAATGTAGTATACAATGTACTGTAGTATACAATGTAGTATAGCATGTACAATGTAGTATACAATGTACTGTAGTATAGAATGTAGTATAGCATGTACAATGTAGTATACAATGTACTGTAGTATAGAATGTAGTATAGCATGTACAATGTAGTATACAATGTACTGTAGTATAGAATGTAGTATAGCATGTACAATGTAGTATACAATGTACTGTAGTATAGAATGTAGTATAGCATGTACAATGTAGTATACAATGTACTTTTGATGTGAGTTCTTGCAGGAAGGAGTTATCTGTATGACATCAGCATACAGTATTGACTGGCGTCTCCCAGAGCTCTGTACTGTACTCTGTACTGTACTAGAGGCTTCCATCTGTTTTCGCTCCACACCAGAATATAGCTGCTCTACAAGCTCACAGCGAGCTGTAATTCGCTGCGTTATGAGCTTGTATATCTGCAATATTCGCTTATGGTTGCCCCCATGATGAGACAGCAACAGAGCACATTACTGACCGTATTAGTATCGGTGTGGTGTGGTGTGTTCCACATGCAGTGAGCGTGTGTGTGTGTGTGTGTGTGTGTGTGTGTGTGTGTGTGTGTGTGTGTGTGTGTGTGTGTGTGTGTGTGTGTGTGTGTGTGTGTGTGTGTGTGTGTGTGTGTGTGTGTGTGTGTGTGTGTGTGTGTGTGTGTGTGTGTGTGTTCAGCACAGTTCATTTGGTCTCACTCCATGTCTCGCTGCTTCACACTCCCTCTAGGTTCTATAGAAGTGTGAGGCTGCAGCTATAGAGAAGAAAACCGTGTTTAGAGACCCAGCATGACAGCTAACATATAAACATGCAACATGACCTATATTGTTGATGTCGGGAGGAAACCTCATAACTCCATTTTTGAGGTTTTTGATTTATTTTGCATAAATCAGTGCTATTGAACACCATTTACGTCTGTGTGTTGTATCACAAATATTGAACCAATGGAAAGTAGTGAAACGCTTTGGACAAAACCTCTTAACTCCATTGGACCCTCAAACTGTCTGCTAAAACAGCTAACTCCACCACCTCTCCCCCTCTCATGCAAGTAATTGAGAATATATAAAGTCACACCACCAACATCGAAGAGGCAGTATTGCTTTGTTTTCAAAATATAAGGTTTTCCTAAATTCCTGAAAATTGTATATATTTTGGAGTTGGGTGGTTTCTTCCCGACAGCAGAGATATGCTACACAACCACAATGTTGCACATAGACATACAACACCTACATACAAATCCCCATGAAAAGCAACACTATAGGCCCTGGCACATTCAAAGTGTCAGAAGCCCCAGTCCAAATGCACTCATTCAGGGACAATGCTGACCGTGTGGTTGCCCTGCTGCGCATGATATGTTTGTGCTGAAGCCAAATTGGCATTTGATGCGTGGCACAGCTGAGCACCATAAACACACTACTTACCCAACAGGTCCCAACAGGGTTCAAGAGAACTTTGTCATTGGTCAGACTTTTCAGAATGCATGTGAGAACGGAGAGAAGATAGCAGTATAGAGCCCTGCACTGCATACGCGCTCACTCTCACTGTCTCAGTGTGATACACCCGTCACATACTGTACACGTTTTGTAGTTATAATAGCCACCAGTGCCACCAGCAAAGTGCTTTCTCACATACTAGATTATAGAGACACATCAGCATGGCAGGCAGTAGAGAATAAACCAAACTGGCTATAGGATGAGAAATGACGTCATATGTGCTCACACACAGCAGGGGGGGAAGGGAAACATCACAGAACAACCAAGGGGGAAACTCTGATAAGGAAGGCGACCCAGGCATGGCACGCTCTATGCACAAAGCGTCACAGATTCTGATATAGCCTATATGTTGGTTTGTTTACTGTTGAGTGAGAAAACAATGTTGCACATTAGGCGAATCATCGGGGGGCCCCAAAACCAATGTTATATCGGGAACTCAGCAAAGGTGATCTGTCATCAATACAATGCCGACAATATGGTGCATCCATCCTTCATGTATTCATGAATGAATAATGAATTTATTTGTTTATTTGTTTCAAATGATTAATTTGTTCGTTCATGTCATTCATTCATTCATTCATTCATTCATTCATTCATTCATTACTACTACTACTATACAGCAGCTGAATCCATTTAATGAGCCTAGGCCCAAAACCGCATATCTCTCAGATAAATACATTTATTTTTCACCATTTTTATTTTACAATAATGAATACAATTTCTCTTTTGCTTAGTTTTTTCAAGCACTATAGGAAGAAGGAAGTACATGTTTCACCCTCTACAGCATATTGTGCCCTACTCCTCACAATTGCCCCCATAGGCTACACTTGTTTTTCTCATATTCATCTAATTTTATTTTCAAATATCTTTTTAACATTGTAATTCATATTATTACCAGCATTTTCAATTTCCCTTGATAGCTTTTCCCTCGGTTCATTTTCCTCCTGTTTCTTTCTGAATTGACTTTGTTTTGCATTTAGGCCTATACTTTTCTTTTTCAGGGTCTCCCACCATTCACTATAGCAAGTGGTTCCCAAACTTGTTCATACCAAGGAAAGGACGCCCAAATTGACACTTATTAGCCCACGGACCCCCAATATGAAAAATATGCCAGGGTCTAGCAGTGATTCTCAACCCGTTTCATTTCAAGGACCCCAAGTCTGACATGCATTACGGACCCCCATGTAATGGAATTTCTATCTCTGGGACCCCCAATTTATATTGTAAAATCAATGTTAATTTAACTCTGACAGTGTACAAATGGAACCATGACCCGTTAGTGGGTCCATTTGGTTCCATATGTGTACACTATCAGAGTTACAGATGGGTGGGGGGCTTTTATTTTGTATTTAATTTGAATTATGAAATTGTAAAGTATATTGCAATCCAATTCAAGTGAGATTTGAGTTTAGTTATTGTATATTTAGTTGTATTATGGTTAAAACATTGAGAGCTTCTTCTCTGTCTGCACTGTAAACAAGGCCTGCTGTGTTGTGAGGTAGCTGTGGAAAGCCTGATCCAGTCTACAGCCCTGCATGGACAGTGACTAGTCTCTGCCTGCCTGCCTGCCTGCCTGCCTGCCTGCCCGCCCTCTCTCTCTTTTGGGGGGGCTGGGTACCAAGAAATTACACCAAATTGCGCATCACACGGCCGAGGGGGGCCCTGAAATACAAAGGAACGTGATTATAATCTCATTTAGGCCTACCGCAAGCAGGCAGGCAGGCAGGCAGGCACGCAGGCGCACGCACTCACACACGCACCTTCCTAATTTTGTATAGCCTACATAATGTGCTGTCATTTTATCATATATCATGCAACACAACAAGCAGAGTTGCCAAAATATTAATATTACATTTTACAGTTTCAAATTGATTGATATTTGATATTTTCCCCTTGCCAACTTGTATAGTTCCTGCATACGCTACTGGCGTGTCACTACAATGTTTTAATAGCATGTTAGTAACAGCACGTCCCTAGCAGGACTTTTACATTCTTGTTGTATAGTTTTAAGCAGACTCATGACATGTTTCAAGATGCTCCACTGTTTGTGTTCATACTGTCTCTATAGTAAAGTGTCACTACCTGCACTAACCGTGCAGCCAAACATCCAGATGAACATGAAGAGACCACACGCTGCTCGAGCTGTGAAGATCAGAACACAAGATAAGTCTTCCATTAGACTGGTAGAGCACGCACACACACACACACACACACACACACACACACACACACACACACACACACGCACGCGCACACGATGCACCACAGCAGAGGCAGTAACTGTCAGCACTTCCTGTACGGTTTATTTTAGGGTTTTTTTCTTCAGGTTTTTTGAAAACAGGTTTGTGATGAGACAGCAACAGAGCACATTACTGACCGTATTAGTATCGGTGTGGTGTGGTGTGTTCCACATGCAGTGAGCGTGCGTGCGTGTGCGTGTGCGTGTGCGTGTGTGTGTGTGTGTGTGTGTGTGTGTTCAGCACAGTTCATTTGGTCTCACTCCATGTCTCGCTGCTTCACACTCCCTCTAGGTTCTATAGAAGTGTGAGGCTGCAGCTATAGAGAAGAAAACAGTGTTTAGAGACCCAGCATGACAGCTAACATATAAACATGCAACATGACCTATATTGTTGATGTCGGGAGGAAACCTCATAACTCAATTTTTGAGGTTTTTGATTTATTTTGCATAAATCAGTGCTATTGAACACCATTTACGTCTGTGTGTTGTATCACAAATATTGGAACCAATGGAAAGTAGTAAAAACGCTTTGGACAAAACCTCTTAACTCCATTGGACCCTCAAACTGTCTGCTAAAACAGCTAACTCCACCACCTCTCCCCCTCTCATGCAAGTAATTGAGAATATATAAAGTCACACCACCAACATCGAAGAGGCAGTATTGCTTTGTTTTCAAAATATAAGGTTTTCTTAAATTCCTGAAAATTGTATATATTTTGGAGTTGGGTGGTTTCTTCCCGACAGCAGAGATATGCTACACAACCACAATGTTGCACATAGACATACAACACCTACATACAAATCCCCATGAAAATCAACACTATAGGCCCTGGCACATTCAAAGTGTCAGAAGCCCCAGTCCAAATGCACTCATTCAGGGACAATGCTGACCGTGTGGTTGCCCTGCTGCGCATGATATGTTTGTGCTGAAGCCAAATTGGCATTTGATGCGTGGCACAGCTGAGCACCATAAACACACTACTTACCCAACAGGTCCCAACAGGGTTCAAGAGAACTTTGTCATTGGTCAGACTTTTCAGAATGCATGTGAGAACGGAGAGAAGAGAGCAGTATAGAGTCCTGTACTGCATACACGCTCACTCTCGCTGTCTCAGTGTGATACACCCGTCACATACTGTACACGTTTTGTAGTTATAATAGCCACCAGTGCCACCAGCAAAGTGCTTTCTCAGTCTCACATACTAGATTATAGAGACACATCAGCATGGCAGGCAGTAGAGAATAAACCAAACTGGCTATAGGATGAGAAATGACGTCATATGTGCTCACACACAGCAGGGGGGAAGGGAAACATCACAGAACAACCAAGGGGGAAACTCTGATAAGGAAGGCGACTCAGGCATGGCACGCTCTATGCACAAAGCGTCACAGATTCTGATATAGCCTATATGTTGGTTTGTTTACTGTTGAGTGAGAAAACAATGTTGCACATTAGGCGAATCATCAGGGGACCCCAAAACCAATGTTATATCGGGAACTCAGCAAAGGTGATCTGTCATCAATACAATGCCGACAATATGGTGTATCCATTCTTCATGTATTCATGAATGAATAATTAATTAATTTGTTTATTTGTTTCAAATGATTAATTTGTTCGTTCATGTCATTCATTCATTCATTCATTCATTGATGTCCCCCACCCTTGAGTGGGTGGGGGACATTGGTCACACATTGGACATTGGTTCTGACTGGCAGGCTCAGAAACGGTTATCTCCATTTGAAAGTGCACAGTTTGCACTTTTAGGACAGCCCCTAAGCACGCTGTTAGTGAACACACACACACACACACACACACACAGTCACACACACACACACAGTCACACACACACACACACACACACACTGGAACCATTAGGTCTGTCGTGAGATTTTGGTTGACGATTGTTAGCATTTAGATTAATGATTTGATTGTGTTTTGTGGCATGGAATACAATTCATAAACATCTAAATAATTTTTCTGTTTGCTCATTTAGCCTATTTAAACAAAAAAAGCTTTACAGATAACTTAAATATAGGCCTACGTTATGCACACATAAGTGACTGAACTGGTGCAAATCATCAATATAATAATAACTTTATTTATACAGCACCTTTTCAAAAACAAGTTTACAAAGTGCTTCACAGTAACAATAAAAACAACAATAAAAGATACAGTGACAATCAAAAAGAATGTATAAACAGTGCAACAGTTTATAAAAAGGCTGTGCGTTTTTAGAATAGATTTAAAAGAGGACACATGAATTTGCCCCCGCGAAATGTGTTAGTGTAGTTAACAGTTAATTTCCCTCTCTGAAATCTGAAAATATCTTGCATGCAGATTTATTTAAATATTTCACACATCCCCGCACTGGCAAAAGGTTCAAAATTAAATCCTTCATCAATTGTAACTCTACACATGTGGTATACTTATTGAAATGCCCATGTGGTTTGGCCTATGTCGACCAAACTAAACGACCTCTAAAAATCAGAATTGGGGAACACAAAACTGCAATACGCACTGGCAACCTAGAATATGCCATGCATGGCTAGGCACTACATACAAGCCAACCATGTCTCCCCAGCATCATTACGCTTCTGGGGTATAGAAAAGATCTCTGCCTCTTCACGAGGTGGAGACATTATCAAGAAAGTGCTATGCAGAGAGGCCCACTGGATTCATACTCTTAAAGAACACATTGGAACCCATGGGCAGGGCCGGATCTACCATATGGGCACTTTGGGCACGTGCCCAGGGGCCCTTGGGCTCCAGGGGCCCCTCAAAAAAAATGTTTTTTTTTTAGCTCCACAGAAGATTTTCCTGCTAATCCGAATTAAATAAATGGTGTCTAAAAAGATTAGTGTTTTATTGTTGGTGAGAAGGGCAGCTGAAAAGTGCAATTGTGTGTAAAGCAGCAACAATGCGCTAGATTGGCTGTCACTCTGGGGGGGGGGGGTAGGTGACCGGAAATAGGCCAATATAACGGCATAAAAACTGCCCCAAAACGGCTCCGAAACAGCAAAAATGTTGCGCGCGCGTGAAGGGGGGCCCTTCGAGCTTCAGTGCCCAGGGGCCCTCAGAGGTGTTAATCCGGCCCAGCCCATGGGCCTAAATGAGGAACTGAAACTGTCCTGCTTCCTCTAATTTTCCCTCAAGTGTCACCACCAGACCACCACTCAGACTGCTTCTGCTCTACACTGCTGCTGTGCTTCCCCCCCCCCCCCCCCCCCCCCCGCCTCTCTAAAAAAGCACTATTATGACAGTAGCCTGCTTGATGTTACTTCCTACTATAAATGTGCCACTTATCTGCGTGTCTGCGTGCGTGCGTGTACGGTTGTAATGCACGTAACTCGAGAACCGTTTGCCCCACCGACTTCAAAAGTCGGTGAGCTGTGTCCTATTTCATTTCTAAATTAACTCAAATTAATCAAATATATAATATGCACACATTTTACAGAACAAAAATACAGGATGAAAAGCCCTAAATAGCCCCAATAAACCCTTTGCGATCACTGCGACGCGAATAATTTAAATTAGTTGCAATGTTTTGAGTGGAGCAGCAGCAGTGAGGATGATCCCCTGATCTGTTGAGTGGTCAAATATCCAATCTGAACCCTCCGATCATCTTGAAACATGTTGGATCACACAGTACTACTGTATGGAACAGTGCAGCTTCCGGGACTGAGAGAAAAACAGATGCAAGAGTGCAAGGGAGGGGAGACCGCAATGCCGCCAGCCCCGCTGATCTGTCTCTCTCTGACACACACACACACACACACACACACACACACACACACACACACACACACACCAGCCAGGCTGTCTGTCTGACACTGAGGGAAGAGGACAGAGGGATAGACACTGAGTAGAGGGCTTATACAGAGGAGAGAGGGTATAGACTACTAGACTGTATCGCCATTGTGTTGGTGATATATGGACCCTGAGTCTGAAATAAAGATTGAATAACAAATGTCTTGCCTGTAATGACAAACCAGAGGCTATGTTCATTGGAGATTGACAGTAATGTTAGTAATAGTAAATAACTATAAATTGGTTTTGGAAAAAAGCGTTTAAATGGAAACTGGGTTTCTAACCGCAGGATGTGGTTAGAGACATCATTTCTCATACATCTGCTGTGTAGCATGTGGGTTTTCCACTCCCCAAGCACAGCTGGAAGTGAAGATGTTATCTTCTGATCTAGAATGAGTGTGTTGGCCTAAAAATAAAAATAAGATCCTATAGATAAAGGCCAATGCACACCTCATAAGGTTGTTGACTGCAGGTGCGTAGGACAAAAGTGCATTTATTAAAAGGGAATCTTTGAAAAGCAGAAAAGCACACTGTCGGAAACATGGCAAAAGTGTTGTTCTTTACTCCGTCCTGATGAAGGTCTGACGACCGAAACGTCGTTTAATAAGGAGCAACAAACAATGTGTCAAAAGTGGAACAACTATCCATACATGCTTCAAATTAGACACACGCGTTCCTCCACTCCACCACGGGGAGTGCAGTGCCCGGCCTTGAGTCGGTCTGACCCACAGTTGTCCAGAACCACCACAAAAGGCCTCTGCCCAGGCTCTGGACACGGCCCCCGCCTATGCAGGCTCTGGACAGGGCCCAAATTAGCCAATTGATCACACCTGATCACCCCTGCATGGATCTTCACTTTTTTCTTATCAGAGTTCTATTAAAAGTTGAGAATAGTTTAACATTTTCAGAAATGTGCTTATTATGTATAATGCTTTTTTATCATCTGTCCAATCAGGTGTGTCTCTCTGTGGCGCGCTGTCAGCGGAAGCAGCCACACTCACACTGTACCACCTCCCTCCTCCTCCACTGGGCTCACAAAAACACTATCAACCTGAATTACCTCAAATTCACAATCCACTTTTCTTAAAGGCATTTATTTATTTTGGAATTTCACTAGGGGATACCGGTAGTCCCCTGAGTTGCAACAACTCGTTTTCAAGGGGGGCGTGAATTAATACATGAATTAATAAGTGAGCTCTGTTTGATTGATTGATTGATTGAAGAATTTATTAACAGTTTGCAGAATTACAGTACATTTCAAGCACAAACCCAATACAAAGGCTGTTAACTGTGAGTGGACGACCCAATTAAGCATTACACTTGTTTCCAATAGGGTCCACCATGTTCAAATCATCAAAACATTTAGAGACGTACAAATAGACACTTCTATAGACAGAACAGGAATTCATCATAAAGGAGGTAAAAAGGGAAAAGAAACATATACAGTGAGGGAAAAAAAGGGGTGGGCGGTGGGGGGGATTCACGTTCAGCTCCGTTAATTTGTTTGTTTTCCTTGGAGGAGCTGCGTTGGGTCCCCAAGTCGACTCCGTGGCCGTACCTTGAGTTGGCTGTGTGGCCGTGACCGTCTCTTGTGTTGTCCTTGCGATGGGTCCCCAAGTCGGCTCAGTGGCCATACCTTGAGTTGGCTGTGTGGCCGCGACCGTCTCTTGTGTTGTCCTTGCGTTCGTGTTTGAGGGATTCCTATTTTACAGGGGCCAGTTTCGAATTGCAGCCGTCCGTAGGTGCCCTTTGAGAGCGGTTTTGAAAGAGTCAAGGGATTCGCATGTCTTAATGACAGTTGGTAGGGCGTTCCACATTTTGGTGGCATAGGAGCGAAAATAATTTAGTCCCTTGTTTGTGCCGAATCTGGGTTGTACATGGTTCGTTGCACTCCCTCTGGTGTTGTGGGTGTGGACTTCGTTAACATTTAGGAAGTATCTAGACAGGTACATGGGTATCTTGGTGGTGTATCGAATCTTGTGGACCAGACCCATTGCAAGATGCTGTACTCTGTCGTCGACCCTAAGCCATTCCAGCCTGTCGAAGTGGGCAGGGGTGAGGTGGGTTCGGGGGGCTAGGTCAAGTAGGAGCCTGACCAGTTTGTTTTGGGAAGTCTGGAGCCTGGTTTTAAGGGCCTTTGAGGTGCTGTGGTACCAGGAGGTGCATGCATAGTCAAAGAAACCCTGTACAAGGGCTCCTGTTAGGGTCTTCAAGGTGTTTTTGTTGACCAGTGAGGAGATCCTGTAAAGGAATCTTGTTCTATGGTTGACCTTTTTGATTACGTTGGTGTCCATTTTATCACCGGAAAGATTAGCCTCCAGGATGGAACCTAGGTAGGTAATTTCATCTTTACGTGTGATAACCTTGTCACCCACTCTAACCAAGAAGCCATTTGCCTTGCTGAGATTACTATTAGAGCCAAAGAGAATGGATTCAGTTTTTCCCAGGTGTAAAGATAGTTTGTTATCAGCGAGCCAGGTGCAGATTCTACCGAGTTCAGAGCTGAGGGCCTTTTCAACCTGCAGTTTGTTCCTGTCCGAGACTAGCAGTGCCGAGTCATCTGCGAACAGGAACAAGTTGCAGTCACAAGCTGAAGTCATGTCGTTAACATATATTAGGAACAGTAAAGGTCCTAGTATGCTCCCTTGTGGAACGCCACAGCTCACTGGGAGGGGGTGGGACAGTATTCCATTCACCTCCACCATCTGTTCTCTCCCCTCCAGGTAGGATTGCATCCAGCTCACTGATATATCTATCGAAACCAATTGCCTTTAGCTTGTTAACCAGTATGGAGTGGTTCACGGTGTCAAAAGCCTTTTGGAGGTCCAGCATGACCATGCCGCAGTATTTGCCAGCATCCACCTCATGTTTGATGTGGTCGCTCAAATAGAGAAGGCATGTGTCAGTGGAGTGGGACGTTCTGAAGCCAGATTGGAACTCGTACATTAATTTATTAGTGGCAAGATACTTTTCAACCTGTTCATAGACTATTTTTTCCATCACTTTCGAGATGGAGCTAAGAATAGAAATAGGGCGGTAGTTGCCGGGGTCTAATTTACTCCCTTTCTTGTGCAAGGGGGTTACTTTGGCCAGTTTGAAATCTTGGGGGACCTGTCCCTGTTTGATGGAGAGGTTTACTATGTGGGTGATGATTGGAGCTATATAGAGATGGCTGAGTCTCTGAGAAATTTGGAGGGAATATTGTCATGGCCTGTGGCCTTGTGGGGTTGGAGGGCACTCAGTTTCTTAATTACCTCATCAGTTGTTACCATAACTAGTTTAAAATCGTCTTTACAAACACCTAGGTTTCTGTAGAAGGTTGTAATGTGCTCTACACCAAAGAGCCCAGAGTGGGAGGGCAGTTTGTTAACCAGAGTTGTTGCTATGTTTGTAAAGAAGATATTCAAGTAGTTGGCCACATGACAAGGTTGTCAGTGATGAGAGTGTTGTCCGATTTGATGTTTATGTTTGAAAACCTGGTTTTTAGTTTCTGACCGTAGCCTAGTTTATTGTTTAGTAGCTTCCAGAGCTCATGAGGATTGTTTTTGTTTTCCTGTGCTTTATCATTGATGAAGTTACATTTAGCTGATTTGGTCATGGCAGTTACACTGTTTCTTAGCTTGATTCGTTGGGTATTTAGGTTGTTCAAACGAGCTTGGCGAACACTGTCGAAGCGCTTGGCTAGCTTTGACTTGCATTTTAGAAATTCAGAGCATTTCTAGTTCAGCAGTGTGAGGTCCAGTCAGGTGAAAAGTAAAAACGACCAAATATTTCGTAAATGGTATAGCCTACCTTTTTCCTATATATCAATGCATTGTTGTATTGAAACCCTAACCCTGCTTACTTTTAAATGGCTGTACAAAAGTATAAATGTACAAACATTAGGTCAAAGTGGTTATACTGGTTGTGATGCCGTGTTAATAAATGTTACTGTGGACCCCCTGGGAGCCCCTTCAAGGACCACTGGCGCACGCACGCACGCACGCACGCACGCACGCACGCACAGCAGGGATTGACTGCATGGGATCTTTTTTTAAAGACTGTAAGCACATCCTGTGGTTTAAACCTTTCAGGTAAACACTTTTTGAAAACAAGTTTTTGATGAGACGAGCAATTGTGTGTGTGTGTGTGCGTGTGCGTGTGCGTGTGCGTGTGCGTGTGCCTGCCTGCCTGCCTGCCTGCCTGCCTGCCTGCCTCTATAGAAGTGTGAGGCTGCATCTGATCAGCTCACATAAACACTCACAAACATAGAAAACAGTGTCAAGAGAACCAGCATGACAGCAAACACACTGATCACATATACACATGTGTGGTGTATTTTCACACCACACATGCAACATGTTTGCCTGCAATAGTCACAGGCCTGTGACATTCGGTGTCTTGGGAACCGGGACATGTCGCTGCCTTGAGACGTGCGGGGACCCAGCATGAGCCCAGAGACAGTGCTAGTTCAGCTGCGCAGTCCTTGAGCACCCATCCCTGGATTCGTCTGGACCCGCCGCTTTCCTGGAGTTGATGTTGCGTAGGCGTAGACATGAGTGGACTAAGGTGGAGCCATCAGAGGGGAGAGGGGGTCTTATGTGCCAGCTTGGCAGATCTGATACCATTTCTCAGGGCTGACCTCGCCGTGCTGTATGCATTGGTGTCCCCAGATCTATGTGCCGCATTCCTGGCTCTTACTAGTGATTGTAGTTTTGGTGTCATCCAGGTGTTTTTGGTTTGGAAAAACACAGATCTGTTTCCAGTGTGAAACAATATCCACACAAAAATGTATATAATCCAGCACTGAGTCTGTGAAATAATTCAGAGACCCACGTGTCAGCGCTGCCGGGCCACTAAAAATATCCCAGTCTGTGGTGCTGAAGCAGTCCTGGAGCCCAGGGATAGCGTCCTCAGGCCACGTCCTGACAGACCTGACCAAGGGTGCAGGAGGAGCGAAACATGATCAGAGAGACCTAGATGGGGGTACACCTGGGCTCATGGGCTATGTTGGTATAAACCTGATAAAGTATATTGCTCCCTCTGGTAGCACATTTCACATTATGATGGAAAGAGTGTCTTTAAGTCAGCATGATTGAAATCCCCCGCCGCTAGATTATGGGTGTGGATTGACAACTTTTATTCAGACTTAAAATCTGATTAATAAAAAAAAACATTCACACATATTCACGCGCACGCACACACGCACGCACGCACGCACGCACGCAAGCACGCACGCACGCACCAGCCAGGCTGTCTGTCACTGAGGGAAGAGGACAGAGGGATAGACACTGACAGAGGTGTTTTACAGAAGAGAGAGGGTAGACTAGACTGTATCGCCATTGTGTTGGTGATATATGGACCCCGAGTCTGAAATAAAGATTGAATAACAAATGTCTTGACAAACCCGAGGCTATATTCATTGGAGATTGACAGTAATGTTAGTATTAGTAAATAACTAAAAAGTAGTTTTGGAAAAAAGCATTTCGATGGAAACTTATCAACCGCAGGATGTGGTTAGAGACGTCATTTCTCATAGATCAGCTGTGTAGCATTTGGGTTTTCCTGAAAGTGAAGATGTTATCTTCTGATCTAGAATGAGTGTGTTGGCTTAAAAATAAAGTTAAGATCCTATAGATAAGGCCAATGCACACCTCATAAGGTTGGTGACAGTTGGTGACAAAAATGTTGCTCTTTACTCCGTCCTGATGACGGTCTAACGACCGAAACCCGGCCTTGAGTCTGTCTTACCCACAGTTGACCAGAACCGCCACAAAGACTCCACATTTGGGCAGAAAAGGGACGCAGACATAATGAATGGGGCATCCATTTCCAACTTGCATCGTTCCAAGTAGGCCAGTGCCCAACGGGCACCGCTGTAGTGTCTATAAAGACTGACTGGCGTCCATTAATTTGTTAAAGCAGTGCAGGTTTAGTCAGTGTACTGAGGTTTTTTCATGTCTCTTTGGTGTCATGTGGTCTGTGACACAAACTTAGCATCCACATTATGGTCATTTAAACATTAAATCCTATGAGAAATGAACAAAGGTTGACCGCATACCGGCCACATTTGTAAGACACTGCTCAGAGCACTTTTCCTGCAGGCTGAGCAGAGTTCTTTTAAAAGTTGAGAATAGTTTATACATAATAATCACATTTCTGAAAAAAGGTTAATCTGTCCAATCAGGACTTAGTGTCTCTCTGTGGCGTGCTGTCAGCCTCCGTCACAGAAGCACACTACCACCACCAGGCCAGCCTTCAACCTGAATGACCTCATATTCACCATCCAGAACTCACGGGAACATCAGTGACAAGCGACGATGTGTTAAGGCTGTATGCCAGATGTGCCGCACTAAATTAAACAAGTATCGCCGATGTAAAGAAGAAGTTACAAAACTTGGCGACGAGATTAAAGAATTGGATCGAAGGTACAAAACAGTCAAACGGTGCGCCAAGCCCACACCAGAAAAAGTGGTGAGTAAGATGGAAATCCAAGCCACAGTGTATTCTCTTGTGTAATTCCATTAGCAGACTTTAATGTGCTTGTCTTTGTAATGTTAATATTATTCAATCGATCAATCAGGTCCCAGAGTGTGGGTCGGCTGGGTCCCGTGACCGTCAGAGAAAAAAAAATATTTAGAGCTGAAAATCCTGCAAGCCCTGCAAGACGAAGTCTTTTCCCTGATAAAGATGTACCAAAGTGTACAACTAGTTTGCTGATGGTGAGTATGTTAATATAGCCTAATGACAATATATTTTTCATTTGAGTATTATGTAGAGAACGTTACAATTACAATATCATATCATAACAAGTTCATTGTATCATCATATCATTGTATCAAGTTCTACATAAGCACAGTACTTGAATATATTCATTCAATTATATTAAATAATTATTTTATATTTTTATTTACAGATTGGTGAACAGATTGTCTTCATATGGTGTGAAGTTTGAATTTGTATTATTAACTAGGCTAGCATTTCACCTCTTCCAAATCTTTCCTCATCCCAAACCCCCTCTTTATCTTAAATAGTTTCATTCCCCCAAACGCTTTCTTTAAATTAATTATTTCTTTTACATAATTGTGCTTTGACTTTTTAACCACTTGAATGTAGCATGAACCCTCGCTGAAAATTCCAGATCCACAAGCTCACAGCGCTTCTCATTATCTTGTGAGCTTGTAAATTGGCATACATTATCATGAAGTAGTTATGGTGTTGAGGAAAAATAATACTGTATTCATATATATATATTTGCCATGTTCCTATAGCCATCTAATTCTGTATCAATGAGGACATCACAATGGGAAGAGCTCCAGCATAGCAGTGCATCGCCAAAGCACTCCCTCAGTCCAACTTTGCCTTCATTTGGAGCGGTACACCTTTTTAAATTCAAGGAAAACCTATTATGATATCATTATGACATCCTTTTGTCCATAGTCACCCTTTTAAAATACATAATACATTTGTTAATAATGTCTTTACTGTATGTGTCAAATAAGTAAGATATTACATTAGCTTTAAGCCTTGTAATAGCTTGGGACCTCAAGGAACCCATGCTAAACAGTGCTCAACAACAATGAGTTACTTTTAACACATCGACCTTACCCAAGATACTATTTAACATTTCACACAGAAATAATTCATTGACACGTTGTTCTCTCTACAAACCCCAGTCAATCGGCCTAATATACTATTAATACAGTCACTAATGTAAAATGCCAACTATGTACAGTATATTATTCATCAAGTTAATACTTTAATGGTAGACTTCTTGTGTCATCACCGTTCACAGATAATTAAAAGCTTGTGATTCCTTTTCATGACCTTTCATACAGCTGTTTGTGTCCTAGCAGCTCTTAAGGGCTTTCCTTTGTTGTCTCCACCAGGCCGAAGGCATGGGGAGAGAGTATGTTTTGCACTCCGTTGTCTCCACCAGGCCGAAGGCATGGGGAGAGAGTATGTTTTGCACTCCGTCCGTCCGTCCGTGTGTCCGTCCGTGTGTCCGTCCGTCCGTCCGTCCGTCCGTGTGTCCGTCTGTGAACAGCTAATCTCTGGCACCGTTGGCTTGATCGCAGCCATACTCTGCACACACACTCCCTGGATGCCAGAGCTGAACTTCTGCTCCAAAGTTTTCACATTGGCCTGTTATAGCGCCACCAGGAGGCCGCTTTGTGCAAAACAAATGTTTTGACAGTACACCTACAGATTTGGTCCAAACATTACGCAAATTGGTACACAGTCTCTCTAGAGCCATTCAACGAAACGGGTCTTTCAGATTTTTCAGACTCCATCCTGATTGGCTACGATTGGCTTCCAAAGTTCGCAGGAGTGCTCCGTTTCAAACAAAATGCTGCAAATCATGAACACATTGTGTGATTTCCGTGAAATTTTGCACGCACATTCCCACTAGGCCGAGGAAGAAATGCCACTTAACTATTTTCAACTCAGCCTCATGGTGGCGCTATAACTGGCCGAAAAGTGTTTTTTACCTATAACTGCACCGATCTGTGTAAAACCATGTATGCACACTCCCTAGAGGCCAAGGAAAAACCTTTGCCTGGAATTTTTCACATCTGCTCTTTATAGCGCCACCAGGAGGCCGACATATGTAAAACACATTTTCTAATATTACTCCTTCAGATTGTATCCAAATTTCACGCAAATCAGTACACATGCTCTCCAAGGTCATGTGATCAAGACGGGTTTGTTTGATTTCTCATAATCCACCCTCATTAGCTACGATTGGCTTATAAACTTTTCAGGAGTAGCCCGCTTTGTACCCGTTTTGTACAAATCGCCACAACTACTCAACGCAGCGTCCGATTGCGGTGAAACTGTGCATGCATATTCCCACTAGGCTGAGGAAGAAATGCCACTTGACACTTTTCAAATCAGCCTCATGGTGGCGCTACAACAGGCCAAGCCACGTCTCACACACAGACACACACACACACACATATATATTACTCCTAAACATTTTGCCAAACATCACACACACTGGTGGAGACCTGTGCCCAGAAGGGCACTTTTTCTAGTTCAGCTTTCATTTTGTAAGACACCCTGCTGTGGCTTAGCCACTTAAACCCAGCTGTGGCTTAACCCTTTTCATAGAGATAAGCATCTTTAAAACCCTGGTGACCCCCCCCCCCCCCCCCCTTTGGTGACCATTGACCATTAACATACTGTTGTTGATGGGCACTAACAAAAACATTTGACCGTATAACCGGGAACATTTTCCTTTGATAGTAAAGCATTCCTGACCAGTGACCAAGTCCTACCACAATCCTCTTAATTGACAAAAGCATACCTATTCTGGGGAGAACATTCAAGAGAAATAGCTCAAAACTCATATCAGCTCACGTGTTGTGAACTTGTACATTGGCGGTTTTCAATGTATATAATGTAATGTAGGGCATAAACAAGGTTGCCTTTAGTTAGATTTTAGATTTGCCATTTTGGAATTGTTTAGTTCGTTAAGCATAAACACATTTAGTCTCGTTTGTTGATTCAATTTTACTGTGGCTGTTTTCATATTCCTGTGGATATCAGTTGCCAACATGACTTCAAATTGGGAACCCTTCACCGCGGGTACAAGCTCTGACATCACCCAGATCTCTTACCAGTGTCCAAGTTGTGAGTATCAAACAATTCAGCCTCAATGTCATTGTGTTGCTTCTCTCTAATACAATATACTTGTTATGATTCTCAATGTCCTAAACATGTACGAAGGTGAGAGGAACAAAGCCATTTGGCTTTGTTCCTCTCACACAGTCAGGGACAAAGTCAGATATTTTCAAAATCATACATTTATTGTAGAATGGAACAATGTTACAAGCCAATAGAGATGTAAATGTTATCGTGGCTGTGGCTTCTCCATGCGATTGTGGGCTTACTGTTTGCGGTTTGCACTCAGACCAGGGTGTCGTGATACTGTAACTGCCTAAATCAGCCATCACCCGTGACCCACACCACACTTCCTGTACTTGTATTCCCCTCATATCTTATAGAGTTAATTTGCCACGATTCCTGCACCTATGGAGACCAGAGGGTCCTTCACAACACCACTGCCACCACTGACCAAAAGAATGACGCCTTCCACTGAAGGAATGGTGAGATGCACTTTTGTTTTGTTTTTGTCTGCACAGAGAAGACGTGATTTTTTCTGTAATACTGTCTGGCAATATTCCCAATCACTATTCCTTTGTAATTTGATTTAGATTAGATATTTTATCCATCATCTAATCGGTCCAAATAAGATACAAAATATCCTGGTATTACATCATTGAGTTCCAAATACAACTCTCCACACACGCATGCACGCGCGCATGTGCGCACCCACACACACGGCACATGCCTGCCCATATACGATACTGATACCAATCTACATGGTTTTAGTACCAACATCTAACAGCCCACTGGCTTTTTTTTTCCTACAGAGGGATGGTCATACTGCTAGGCCATGGCACACCTGTTTGGGATGTACATTAGGGCTTTTGACAATAAATGCATGCAGATATGGAATTGAATGACCCAAACCATAACCTGTAGCCTATATTGCACTCTTCTGTTATAGACTTCCATTTCCAGTAGGAGTAGGACTGAAAGTTGGGAGAGCATAAGGTCAAATTCACCACCACTGTCACAGCCTCCGACAACATCACGTCTCCGGTGAAGGAGCAGTGAGAAAGAAGAATTCAACTGCAGCCAGTTTATTGTCTGCACAAACAATTCAGGTTTGTAAACATTGCATTCTTCTATAGCAGCTCATACTAATTTTATTGTCTCCACCAGGCCGAAGGCATGGGGAGAGAGTATGTTTTGCACTCCGTCCGTGTGTGTGTGTGTGTGTGTGTGTGTGTGTGTGTCCGTCCTTCCGTCCGTCTGTGTACAGCTAATCTCCGGCACCGTTAACCCGGCCGATGCCAAACTTTGCACACACACTCCCTGGATGCCAACGATGAACCTCTGCCCCACATTTTCCAGAACGGCCTGTTATAGCGCCACCATGAGGCAGCTTTTCACATTTTTTACCTAAAACTGCACCGATCTGCGTGAAACGTTGCATGCACACTCCCTAGAGGCCAAGGACAAACCTTTGACCTGCATTTTCCACATCTGCCTTTTATAGCGTCACCAGGAGGCCGACTTTTGTAAAACACATTTTTTGATATTACTCCTCCAGATTCTGTCCAAAAATCTCACAAATCGTTACACAGTATCTCTATGGTCATGTGCTCAAGTCGGATCTGTCTGATATTTCATATTCCATCCTAATTGGCTATAATTGGCTTTCACAGTTTGCAAGATTGCCCCGTTTTGAACAATAGCCTCAAATCATGAACGCAGCATGCAATTTACGTGACATCTTTCACACATTTTCTTACTAGGCTGAGGAATATATCCCACCCTTTTCACATTGGCCTGTTATAGCGCCACCAACAGGTTGATTTTTGCAAAACACATTTTTGGAACAAAATGCCTCAAATCATCCAATTGCCATCAAAGGCGTATGAAGAAATGGCAATCGGTACACATGATCTCTGTAGTCATGTGATCAAGACGAGTCTGTTGGATTTCTCAGATTGTACACTGATTGGCTAAGATTGCCTTCCAAAGTTTTCAGGAGTGGCCCGTTTTGTACAAAATGCTGCACATGTCCTGCTCATCCAGAATTCTATCCTCAGAGATGCTATGAGTTATCTGGCTCTGCATTTCCTCAACAAAATGAAGAAAATTGTTGCAAAAACAAATTAAAAAAAACATCCTCCTAAACATTTTGCCAAACATCACACACACTCCTATCCTCCTGGTGGAGACCTGTGCCCGGAAGGGCACTTTTTCTAGTTTTATTATGAATTGATTTGATGTATTGTTTTTACATTAGGAGTGTCAACAAACACAGCAGGAGATGCAAACTGCTGACGTCCAAGAACCAAGTCTCACAGTAGTCCGTTCAGCAACACACTTACCAACACACTCTGGGCCAACAAAGCTACGTGAAACAAAGGTTTGTATGTTAGCTTTATTTTCAAGATAAAACATGGAAGAGCATGTGTCTTTGTTGTTTTATCCTTTTACCTGGAAAATTAGACTTGACTGATTGAATAGTTATTTAGACAGAATGTATAAACAGCAACATCTTACAGTGTTATGTCTTTGCGGTCTTGTTTCCATTTTGTCCCTATGCAATCACTTCATAATTAATATAACGATTAATATATAATTTGGTTTATTTTTCCATAGATTACTGTGAGAAATCGCTCCACACTCCGAAGCAGAATAATTCATGGACCATATGAGAGTTATTGACAATATACTCAGAAAACGAGAAAAACAAATACCACATGCAATTATGGCTGTACCTGGAATGTCTGACATGTTGGTTGAGGAGATACTCAAGAAAATCAACATGGAATGTCAGACATTGTCTAGTTTGAAATTCAATTCTAAATTGAGGCAGACCACCGTAAAGGCATTGAAATAATTAAAATGGCTAGACGTTCTTTCTGAGTGGAGGCAAAAAGCTCCCACATACAAACGGTTCTTGGAAAGTGCTAGTAAAATCCCCAAGGATTGGCTCATCGCTTCTTCCCCAAATTGAAAGGGTAAGAAATTGCAAATTGTATGTATCACAATATTGAAATGTATTGTTTTGACTATGCGGAAATACTATTAACACACCCATTCTGGGTGGGAACCCCTTTGTGTTTTGAGCATTATGTCATACTTTAGCTATTGAAAAATAGCAGATCTACAAGCTCAAGCTTTTAGATCTGCTGTTTCTGACTCTTGGGTGGTCGTCCCTGGAACAACATATTTTCAGATGGGGGTCGGCTGCCAATTACATATCATTTTGGGGGTCCTTGACGTGAAAATGTTTGTCCTCAGGTCTAAATGACCTGACACCAGATTCCACAAAATGTATTTTAAATCCTGACAGTTTTCTGAAAAACTTTTTCAAGACAAGGTCAAGGACCCCCAGAATTATCTATTTGGCCGCAGACCCACATCTTACAATGTTTTGTTCCAGGGACCCCCCAGAATCAAAACTTAGAGTTTAAAAGGTTCCATGTGAAAAAATATTCTGTATATTGAAAGATTTGCACACATTTTCAAGATTTTTCTAAAAAGAAGATCTATAAGCTCATATCGTGGAACTCTGTGCCGTGCTACGAGCTTGTATTTTAGCCATTTTTAAACAGCTAAAGTATAATATAATGGTCAATGTGGTTAAACGCTATAGGTCTTAATGGGTCAATTTTATTTTTCTGGCATTATTTTATTTTGATTATCACATCACATCTTTCGACTCTCCCCACCCCACTTTTTTTTTTCAGGGACCTACAATGAGTTTGCCCATGCAATTCACAATAGACAATTTGGACCGCAGCGTCACACCACACACTATGACAACGGACAACCAGAGGAAAGACAATCACTGGATGATTATGTTGGCTAATCCAGAGAGAGTCAGTGCCGCCCATCTCCCTCAAGACACTCACAGGGATGTACGAGATGTTCCAATAACTGACATCATTCCAAACCAGGATGACAAACGGCACTTGAAAGAAGAGTTCAAGGAGCTGATTGGACGAGTGCTGGTGTCCCAACTTCCAGAATTCAGCCAATTTAAAGACAATGTCAAATTGCACATCCCTCATCTGTATTCTTCAACAATGGCCACAATACTGAGATTATACCGCTTGGACTTCTGGATTTAGATGAGAAGAAAGGGCCAGACATGGTAAAGACAATGAAGTACATTAATGACAAATATGTCCCTTATGTCCCTGTTCAGGAGGATGGAAAGACAGTCATGAAGCCAGCTGTTAAGGTAATTTTAGCAGGAGACCAACTGACCAAGCAAAATTCAGATGTAGCCATACACGCACTGGGGAATGCAAATGGTTCAGATGAAAGACAGAACGGCATTGTCACAGCAATAGCAGACTTTCACTGCAGCATGAACACCAATGATGTCATATTTAAAGACTATTACAACACCACCTCAAGCGGTGACCCGGGCACATTGTTACATCTACGAAATACATTCAACAGGAGAAATGTATCAACATCTGCACTTGGTGACAAATACACAGCCAGCAACACATTTATCCAAGATGTTACAGATGCATCGATCATTGCTGCTGCTCTCCATTACTTTGCCATGGACACTATTGAAGACACACCGAAGAAAAACACAATACCTCCAACGTTCAGCTCAGATCAACAAAAACAGCAGTGGTTAGACAAACACCTAATTAACAACACATACATTCTGAATGAAACATTAGAGATGGGGGCCAATGCTACAGATGATGATTGGGAAAAACACGTCACAATGGCTAAAAAAAGTCTAAATTGCCAATTTAGGGATTGCAAAGGCCTAACATTCAACACCCATGCCAAACTCAAAAAACATGTAGACGACACACATCAAGTCCTAATAAGCCATTGTGGAGAACCGGAAAGCACAGCAAAAGCTCAGGGCAACAAAAATAAAAATTCTGACGGGGTCTTCAATTACCACAGCGGGTTTTTGAAAGTAGCCTTACTTGAGAGAGATTTTCAGGACTCAATTAAGGAGGGCCAAAGGACTTGCCGCCTTTGGAAATCAAAGATGCTGCATTTTAAACAGGCAGGCCGGCACAAATATAGTCTAGAGGCACTAAAACTGCAGTTAGACATATCTGCAATGCAAAGTCCAAATGTGTCACATAGGCTAATGTGGAACAGGACGGTCATTGTAAGTGGTATGGCAGGCAAGAACGCATTGGACCGTAACTGTGAACACTATGTGCAGTACACTAAAGAGCTGATGGACAAACAGGGGGCCAATCTTGAATTTGAAATAGCCCAGGTGATGAGCAGGAGCATTGGTGAGATGAAAAAAATCATGGATCAATTTGACGAAGACTGTGGTGTCAGTCCAAAGTCCGGAAGGCACACTGCGGCAAACAAACAGTGTGACATAATTAAAATGGTTAAAATTCTCCACGACCATGATGTTTTCTTCAAAAACCAAAGTGCCAATCCACTGCACAAATTAAAGGCAGGAAATGTTGTGCAATGGATCCTCGATAATAAAAAGAGAGGTCACTTGCTACAGGAGGATCCATAATAAGTTTGGGTCTACAGCTATTTCTCATGCCAAACATTCCCATATTTTTCTTTATCATTTGTTATTGTAAATACAACTGACATTTTGCACAAGTGCTGTTTATGACATTATTTTGACATGTGTTAACATTACTCAGGGAATTACTGTTAAAGTTTATAATTGTATACATTTAAAGATGTACTTGTTTTTGTTTTCTGAGTGAAACTATACAAAAATCTGACAACTAAGAGTCTGGTACTGGCTTCAAAATGTATTTGAAGTATGAATGTTCCATTTAAAGTTTTCAAAAAATCTTTTGAAAAGCAGATAAACAATGTCAATGCGTCGCATTGTGAGTTTGTAGATTGGAATTAAAGTGAACACTACATTTTATCAGTAAATGTTTGCCTTCCAAAGTTCCATGAAAACTTTGTACCTCTTCATATTACATATGTTGTAATTATACACATTGTGTTGAAGGAAGATTATAAATGTTATATCAGTAGTTTCAACAACCATAGTTAATGTGCAAGTTTAGAAATTAACCAAATTTGGGAAATTTAGTATCAGGATTCTATTGTGAACCTTTAAATATAAGTTGAGATATGTAATTATTCAGAAATCATGATCTTAAGGTATACCAGTGTGCAATGGCAGTTTGAGAATCAATTATTTCATTGTAGTTACTGGAGTCATTAAGTTATTTTTTTGTTCTTTCTACAACCCCAATCAATGATCATAATGTGCTTTTACTACAGAATGCCAACCAAAGTACATTATATTATTAAACAAGTGTATTTAATACTTTAGTGGTTGACTTATTTGTGGCATCTCTGTTCACAAATCACTTTTTCTAAAAAGTTGTGACCCATTTCCATGACCTTTCATACAGCTGTTTGTCATAGCAGCTCTAAAGGGCCTTCCTTTGTTCAACCATCATGATGTAAGACACCCTGCTGTGTCTTTAACCCTGCTGTATCTTCTCAGATAAGCATCGTTAAACCCCTGGTGATAGACAATACAAATAATTGACCTTAGAACCCATAATGTCTCATTTACATTTTCAAATGTATAATCTTTTGAAAATAGCAGATCTATAATGTCAATGTGTGCATTACATTGCATTGTGAGCTCGTAGATTGTTATTATAGTGAATAAATTGTATCAGTAAATGTTTCCGTTGCATGTAAACATTGCACCTATTCAGACATATGTTCTAATTATACACATTGTGTTGACATTACAAGGAAGATTCAAATTATTTTCAACCAACATAGTTAATGTGCAAGTTTAGAATAGTATCACGATTATTATATGCACCATTACATATAATTAGAGATGGGTCATTAATCAGAAATCATACTCTTAAAGCATACCAGTCTGCAGTGGCAGTTACATTGTGAGCACTCATTGGAGGCTTTCTACATATTACTCCCTTTCACATCAGCACGTCCAAATGAGTAGGTGACAAAGTATTTGACGCTTTGAATGTTTCATATTTATTTTCAGGCAGATGTGTTGGGTTTTCCAACTGACGCGTCGTTAAGCACTTCCTGTCAGAATGTCAGTAAGAGCAGCGTGACGTTACAGAGAAACCACATGACTCTGATGAAGAGATCAAGATAAAACACGATGTGCCAACCCCAACTCCAAAGAGACACCAGACAGCACTACGTCTATAAAACCCCCAAAAGACACCAGACCACGCTGCGTCTTGTTGACTGAAGGTCCATTTATCTGTTCTGACGGCTAGAAACAGATATGTTTCTATATCAAATATTGGTGCTGTGCACCTTTTTCTGGACCTCAGGTAGGACTCTGTTCTTGTTGATTGTTTTAACGTGTTGATACATTACTAAACTCATCGCCTTCAAATCACTCAATGGTTTTAGGGCTAAAACCTCTGACTTGCTTTTACATTGTGAATCCTTTAGAAGTGTCGTGTCATCAAGGACTATAGTTTGAACACATTCCTGTATCTGTACTGGGACATATATAGGTTTTTCTTTCCTGTCAGGGTCGTAGTCTAGATCTGAGTTCATGTTACAAAATCTCACCAGGTTTGGTGAGTCCCATGTTTTGACATAAAGTAGAGTATAAAATGGTCTCATGACTCATGCAATACAGTATTGAGTATTATATACTCCAGACGAACCAGATCATCATATCTTTTTCCTTTATCTCTTTTTATAATTTCCAAATGACACTATATCATCTTTCAACATATAAAGTTAATATTCTTAAGCATAATATGTGATGTAACAAGCAGAGCAACATTGACGTGCCACGGGCCAGTCTTTGCCTCACACGCGGCCTGCAAGGCAGCAGCACAAGTCTTCACACCAGGACCGTTTGGTTCTTTTAAAACAAACCATGGTCCGCGCGGCTTACCCCTTTGGTTCGGCTGGTGTGAACGTGCATCCGAACTCTGGTGCGGATCAAAGAAACGAACCAATATGCTGAACTCGTTTAAAATATAGGAAGATATAGCCAGTATAGGCAGTTGTGAGGTTGCATTAAGAATTAGTTCTAAAAGCATGTCTTTTTTTACGGGGATCACTATTGATATGACAGCTGTCAGCTGATTATAATATTAGACCACTATCAGACCCGCATCCATGTAGGAGACCCGCATCCATGTAGGCTTCGATCGTTATGACGATCGAAGCCTACATCGTGAAAGACTGTATGTGTGTGTGTGTGTGTGTGTGTGTGTGTGTGTGTGTGCGTGTCCGTGTGCGTGTGCGTGTGCGTGCGTGCGTGCGCGTGCGCGACTGTGTGCGTGCGCGTGCGGGTGTATGTGTGTGTGTGCGCGCGTGCATGTGACAGACATATTTACATCTTTGACAGCTAATACACCAGATGTTGTTGTGGTTGATGAAGAGTCCAGAGAAGTGTCTGTAGGCCTACTAGAGATAGCAGGACCTTTGACCACAGCCTAGAGGAAGGAGGAAGCCTTTATGACCAAGGTCATAAAATACCAACCACTTCTAAACAGTACATACCATCAGAGCTGGGCTATAGGTGCAGACTATTTGTGTTTATATTCGGCAGCCTAGGGCATACGCACAGACTGGTTGTTAGAGGGTTCCAACAACTTGGGATGCACAAAAAGGAGGCAAAAAGGCTGGCAAAGTATTGTGGTGTCTCTGCTATTATTGGCAGCCGCCACATATGGTGGAGACCTGCTACTTATGTCAAACTCAAGGCCCAGGGGCCAAATCAGGTCCGTGAATGAATTATCTTTGGCCCGCAGGATGATATTAAAATAGTATTAGAACTGGCCCTCTGGTATATTGCACGCACCACCACACAAGCCTGCATCACTATTGATCAGCAGGGGAAGTATATCAACTGTGGTCAACTTTCAGCGCCTACCCCTCTCCCCAAAAATGGTTAAAGGAAACTGGAAAGGTGGACTCTGAAAACAGGGGTTCAAGTCAGGTGGAAGGCAGAGGGGGAACCTCGCTCTGTGTCTTCTGTGTGGAGACAGTGTGGCTGTAATGAAAGAATATTACATAAGAAGACTTTATGATAAGAAATGAATGCAACCGATTTGATTTACTTTCTCATTTGACCATGAAAGCAGTGCTTGGTGAGGATCATAGAACAGGAAACTGAGCTTTAATAATATGCATTTTCAGTTTTGAATGCATGCAGTTTCATCTTTGCATTTATCTTGCTATTAAGGGACATTGTTTTTTTTAAGTACAATTACTTTTTTGCTGTTTGCCTGGGACGTCCTCGTGCCATAGATAGATGCTGAGTGACATGCCTATTGTAGGCCCTACCATGAAAACACATGCCATGATTTTGTAAGTGTAACTGTACTGCACCTTAACTATTTGTGTCCTTGTGCATCTCCTTTGTGTGGACATAAATAAATGGTTAAAGTGTGTGTGCGTGCGTGCGTGCATGCGTGCTTGTGTGTGTGTGTGTATGCGCGCGCGCACATATGGGGGGAGAGACCCGATATGGGAGAGACGCAGAGACAGAGAAATATTAAAATCATCCTGTCTCGCTCTAGCGCACTGCCGCACGTATAGAGAAAGAGACAATATTGACACCTGCAAGGTTGTCAATATTGTGCACATGTGCACGCACGCACATGTCATGGATTCGTCGTGGTTTTGTGCAACAGAATCAAGTAACTTGTACTTGTAGGACCAGTGAAATGTTATTGTTCCGCAAATTGTGCTACAATCTAATATATTAAAGCAAAAGTGGCAATTGTTTATTTGTTACACACCATTAGGATATAATGTTCTTATTTTGATCACAAGACCCACTTACTGAATGTCAGTCTCCAAGTTTTCTTCAGAATATATGACATTTATTCACTACGGCAATATGGCATAATATTATTAGGAGTCCTGACCAGCACGGCTTCAAGTTTAAACCATAATATGATGTATAAATTCCCCGCCGATTTGATGCGCAGAAATAACCTAACCGGGTTAAGGTTCACACATGGAAGAAATGTCCTTTTTATCGGGGATACCTTGTTGTAGGCTGTGCTCCTCTGTTCATCTGTTGCTCTTATTTTGGCGTATAAAATAATTATTAAGAAATAATGCAATAGCAAGTTGTTGCTGTCATTCCATGTTGCTGTTCTCTTCTCTCTCTATGTGTGACTGAAGGTTGTGCCCTTATTGTAGACAGTGATTTCCCCTCATGTTCTTTTTTCCCACGGTCGTAAAATGACCTCTTTTCTTATTTTTCACCATTTGGTTCGCCTAACATGTCCACGTGTAATTTGTTTACATATTTGGTTCGCTTTAGACAGATGAACAGAGGAGCAGGTGTTTGAACAACAATAATGTGCTTATTGCTGCGTGCAAAACATATAGCCTACAACAAGGTATCCCGATAAAAAGGACATTTCTTCCATGTGTGCACCTTAACCCGGTTAGATCTGATATGTTATTTATGCGCATCAAATCGGCGGGCAATTACATGTCATAGTTGGTTTAAACTTGAAGCCGTGCTGGTCAGTTAGTATTGAGCTTCAAGTCAGAACAGCTCCGCTGCAGCTAATTGACTTGACCCAGTTTCACGTATTTTGCTATAGTGATGTAATCAATTAATCATTTGGGACCACCTGTGTAGCTTATTTAACATTTTAAATGGCTTGCTTGTAGGCTACTTTTGACATTCGTCTTGAATTTGTCACCATTGGCTCTTTCTCTAGGATGATTTTAAATATGTATCTGTCTCTATGCGTCTATATTGATGTTATTAATATATCTTGCTCATTAATATAGCTTTGTACTGATTGATAAGATCATATAGACAAAATCTGACAGATGCTTATTTACTCAATGTTCATATCTTGCTCAATACTGATTTGTATACTGATTGACTCAAGTATAGTTAGTATAACCTTTTGCGCATGTGAACCTCGTACGCTGCCATTACATTTGCGCTGCACCTCCTACATGGATGGATGCGGGTCTGATAGGTCTACTATTGCGTGCGTGCATATTCAAATAGTATTAGAACTGGCCCTTTGGTATATTGCACGCACCACCACACAAGCCTGCATCACTATTGATCAGCAGTGGAAGTGTATCAACTGTGGTCAACTTTCAGCGCCTACCCCTCTCCCCAAAAATGGCTAAAGGAAACTGGAAAGGTGGACTCTGAAAACAGGGGTTCAAGTCAGGTGGAAGGCAGAGGGGGAACCTCTGTGTCTTCTGTGTGGAGACAGTGTGGCTGTAATGAAAGAATATTACCGAAGAAGACTTTATGATAAGAAATGAATGCAACCGATTTGATTTACTTTCTCATTTGACCATGAAAGCAGTGCTTGGTGAGGATCATAGAACAGGAAACTGAGCTTTAATAATATGCATTTTCAGTTTTTAATGCATGCAGTTTCATCTTTGCATTTATCTTGCTATTAAGGGACATTGTTTTTTGAGTGGTGCAAACCACTCCAACAACTGGCTTTGTACCCGTGTACCCGTGTTCGTACCTAAAAAATCACACCCGTGTGAACTGAGTGGTGTAAGGTTTTATATAGCATGATCAGCTGTGGTCTGACGTAATGTCTGATGTGAGGTATTATATAAGGTAAGGTATTATATAGCCTGATCAGCTCTGATCTGACGTAATGAAATCACACCCGGATGTGATTTCACAACTGGCTCTTTTTGTGCAGAAAAAATGACCATGGTTGCTACGGTCATCCAGTTCACCCGGGTGTGATTTAATTACGTCAGAAATTATTTTGAACATAGCAACCATGCTCATTTTTTTCTGCACACAAAAGCCAGTTGTAGGAGTGGTTTACACCACTCAAAAATGAGCATGGTTGCTATGGTTAGTATGTGACGTCACTGTAACTATAACAATAAATGTGTAGTTGCACCACTCAGTTCACACGGGTGTGATTTTTTGAAGTACAATTACTTTTTTGCTGTTTGCCTGGGACGTCCTCGTGCCATAGATAGATGCTGAGTGACATGCCTATTGTAGGCCCTACCATGAAAACACATGCCATGAAGTGTAACTGTACTGCACCTTAACTATTTGTGTCCTTGTGCATCTCCTTTGTGTGGACATAAATAAATGGTTAAAGTGTGTGTGCGTGCGTGCGTGCGTGTGTGTATGCGCGCGCACATATGCGGGGAGAGACCCGATATGGGAGAGACGCAGAGACAGAGAAATATTAAAATCATCCTGTCTCGCTCTAGCGCACTGCCGCACGTATAGAGAAAGAGACAATATTGACAACTGCAAGGTTGTCAATATTGTGCACATGTGCACGCACGCACATGTCATGGATTCGTCGTGGTGTTGTGCAACAGAATCAAGACGTTTTTATTTGCCAGTAACTTGTACTTGTAGGACCAGTGAAATGTTATTGTTCCGCAAATTGTGCTACAATCTAATATATTAAAGCAAAAGTGGCAATTTTTAATTTGTTACACACCATTAGGATATAATGTTCTTATTTTGATCACAAGACCCAATTACTGAATGTCAGTCTCCAAGTTTTCTTCAGAATATATGACATTTATTCACTACGGGAATATGGCATAATATTATTAGGAGTCCTGACCAGCACGGCTTCAAGTTTAAACCATAATATGACATTGCACGCCGATTTGATGCGCAGAAATAACCTAACCGGGTTAAGGTTCACACATGGAAGAAATGTCCTTTTTATCGGGGATACCTTGTTGTAGGCTGTACGTCTCCGGTGAATTGCACGCAGCCATAAGCACATTATTGTTGTTCAAACACCTGCTCCTCTGTTCATCTGTTGCTCTTATTTTGGCGTATAAAATAATTATTAAGGAATAATACAATAGCAAGTTGTTGCTGTCATTCCATGTTGCTGTTCTCTTCTCTCTCTATGTGTGACTGAAGGTTGTGCCCTTATTGTAGACAGTGATTTCCCCTCATGTTCTTTTTCCCTAGGTCGTAAAATTACCTTTCTTATTTTTCACCATTTGGTTCGCCTAACATGTCCACGTGTAATTTGTTTACATATTTGGTTCGCTTTAGACAGATGAACAGAGGAGCAGGTGTTTGAACAACAATAATGTGCTTATTGCTGCGTGCAAAACATATAGCCTACAACAAGGTATCCCGATAAAAAGGACATTTCTTCCATGTGTGCACCTTAACCCGGTTAGATCTGATATGTTATTTATGCGCATCAAATCGGCGGGCAATTACATGTCATAGTTGGTTTAAACTTGAAGCCGTGCTGGTCAGTTAGTATTGAGCTTCAAGTCAGAACAGCTCCGCTGCAGCTAATTGACTTGACCCAGTTTCACGTATTTTGCTATAGTGATGTAATCAATTAATCATTTGGGACCACCTGTGTAGCTTATTTAACATTTTAAATGGCTTGCATGTAGGCTACTTTTGACATTCGTCTTGAATTTGTCACCATTGGCTCTTTCTCTAGGATGATTTTAAATATGTATCTGTCTCTGCGTCTATATTGATGTTATTAATATATCTTGCTCATTAATATAGCTTTGTACTGATTGATAAGATCATATAGACAAAATCTGACATTTATTTACTCAATGTTCATATCTTGCTCAATACTGATTTGTATACTGATTGACTCAAGTATAGTTAGTATAACCTTTTGCGCATGTGAACCTCGTACGCTGCCATTAAATTTGCGCTGCACCTCCTACATGGATGGATGCGGGTCTGATAGGTCTACTATTGCGTGCGTGCATATTCAAATAGTATTAGAACTGGCCCTTTGGTATATTGCACGCACCACCACACAAGCCTGCATCACTATTGATCAGCAGTGGAAGTGTATCAACTGGTCAACTTTCAGCGCCTACCCCTCTCCCCAAAAATGGCTAAAGGAAACTGGAAAGGTGGACTCTGAAAACAGGGGTTCAAGTCAGGTGGGAGGCAGAGGGGGAACCTCTGTGTCTTCTGTGTGGAGACAGTGTGGCTGTAATGAAAGAATATTACCTAAGAAGACTTTATGATAAGAAATGAATGCAACCGATTTGATTTACTTTCTCATTTGACCATGAAAGCAGTGCTTGGTGAGGATCATAGAACAGGAAACTGAGCTTTAATAATATGCATTTTCAGTTTTTAATGCATGCAGTTTCATCTTTGCATTTATCTTGCTATTAAGGGACATTGTTTTTTGAGTGGTGCAAACCACTCCAACAACTGGCTTTGTACCCGTGTACCCGTGTTCGTACCTAAAAAATAGGCATGGTTGCTATGGTTAGTATGTGACGTCACTGTAACTATAACAATAAATGTGTAGTTGCACCACTCAGTTCACACGGGTGTGATTTTTTTGAAGTACAATTACTTTTTTGCTGTTTGCCTGGGACGTCCTCGTGCCATAGATAGATGCTGAGTGACATGCCTATTGTAGGCCCTACCATGAAAACACATGCCATGATTTTGTAAGTGTAACTGTACTGCACCTTAACTATTTGTGTCCTTGTGCATCTCCTTTGTGTGGACATAAATAAATGGTTAAAGTGTGTGTGCGTGCGTGCGTGCGTGCATGCGTGCTTGTGTGTGTGTGTGTATGCGCGCGCGCACATATGGGGGGAGAGACCCGATATGGGAGAGACGCAGAGACAGAGAAATATTAAAATCATCCTGTCTCGCTCTAGCGCACTGCCGCACGTATAGAGAAAGAGACAATATTGACAACTGCAAGGTCATGGATTCGTCGTGGTGTTGTGCAACAGAATCAAGACGTTTTTATTTGCCAGTAACTTGTACTTGTAGGACCAGTGAAATGTTATTGTTCCGCAAATTGTGCTACAATCTAATATATTAAAGCAAAAGTGGCAATTTTTAATTTGTTACACACCATTAGGATATAATGTTCTTATTTTGATCACAAGACCCAATTACTGAATGTCAGTCTCCAAGTTTTCAGAATATATGACATTTATTCACTACGGCAATATGGCATAATATTATTAGGAGTCCTGACCAGCACGGCTTCAAGTTTAAACCATAATATGACATGTATAAATTGCCCGCCGATTTGATGCGCATGAATAACCGGGTTAAGGTTCACACATGGAAGAAAGGTCCTTTTTATCGGGGATACCTTGTTGTAGGCTGTACGTCTCCGGTGAATTGCACGCAGCAATAAGCACATTATTGTTGTTCAAACACCTGCTCCTCTGTTCATCTGTTGCTCTTATTTTGGCGTATAAAATAATTATTAAGAAAGTTGTTGCTGTCATTCCATGTTGCTGTTCTCTTCTCTATGTGTGACTGAAGGTTGTGCCCTTATTGTAGACAGTGATTTCCCCTCATGTTCTTTTTCCCTAGGTCGTAAAATTAGGCTACCTCTTTTCTTATTTTTCACCATTTGGTTCGCCTAACATGTCCACGTGTAATTTGTTTACATATTTGGTTCGCTTTAGACAGATGAACAGAGGAGCAGGTGTTTGAACAACAATAATGTGCTTATTGCTGCGTGCAAAACATATAGCCTACAACAAGGTATCCCGATAAAAAGGACATTTCTTCCATGTGTGCACCTTAACCCGGTTAGATCTGATATGTTATTTATGCGCATCAAATCGGCGGGCAATTACATGTCATAGTTGGTTTAAACTTGAAGCCGTGCTGGTCAGTTAGTATTGAGCTTCAAGTCAGAACAGCTCCGCTGCAGCTAATTGACTTGACCCAGTTTCACGTATTTTGCTATAGTGATGTAATCAATTAATCATTTGGGACCACCTGTGTAGCTTATTTAACATTTTAAATGGCTTGCATGTAGGCTACTTTTGACATTCGTCTTGAATTTGTCACCATTGGCTCTTTCTCTAGGATGATTTTAAATATGTATCTGTCTCTGCGTCTATATTGATGTTATTAATATATCTTGCTCATTAATATAGCTTTGTACTGATTGATAAGATCATATAGACAAAATCTGACAGATGCTTATTTACTCAATGTTCATATCTTGCTCAATACTGATTCTTATACTGATTGACTCAAGTATAGTTAGTATAACCTTTTGCGCATGTGAACCTCGTACGCTGCCATTACATTTGCGCTGCACCTCCTACATGGATGGATGCGGGTCTGATAGTGGTCTACTATTGCGTGCGTGCATATTCAAATAGTATTAGAACTGGCCCTCTGGTATATTGCACGCACCACCACACAAGCCTGCATCACTATTGATCAGCAGTGGAAGTGTATCAACTGTGGTCAACTTTCAGCGCCTACCCCTCTCCCCAAAAATGGCTAAAGGAAACTGGAAAGGTGGACTCTGAAAACAGGGGTTCAAGTCAGGTGGAAGGCAGAGGGGGAACCTCGCTCTGTGTCTTCTGTGTGGAGACAGTGTGGCTGTAATGAAAGAATATTACCTAAGAAGACTTTATGATAAGAAATGAATGCAACCGATTTGATTTACTTTCTCATTTGACCATGAAAGCAGTGCTTGGTGAGGATCATAGAACAGGAAACTGAGCTTTAATCATATGCATTTTCAGTTTTTAATGCATGCAGTTTCATCTTTGCATTTATCTTGCTATTATAAGGGACATTGTTTTTTTTGAAGTACAATTACTTTTTTGCTGTTTGCCTGGGACGTCCTCGTGCCATAGATAGATGCTGAGTGACATGCCTATTGTAGGCCCTACCATGAAAACACATGCCATGATTTTGTAAGTGTAACTGTACTGCACCTTAACTATTTGTGTCCTTGTGCATCTCCTTTGTGTGGACATAGATAAATGGTTAAAGTGTGTGTGTGTGCGTGCGTGCGTGCATGCGTGCTTGTGTGTGTGTGTGTATGCGCGCGCGCACATATGGGG
This sequence comes from Electrona antarctica, assembly GCF_951216825.1. NCBI lineage: Eukaryota > Metazoa > Chordata > Actinopteri > Myctophiformes > Myctophidae > Electrona > Electrona antarctica. Next base: position 44,480,220 of record NC_136799.1, read on the forward strand.
GGAGAGACCCGATATGGGAGAGACGCAGAGACAGAGAAATATTAAAATCATCCTGTCTCGCTCTAGCGCACTGCCGCACGTATAGAGAAAGAGACAATATTGACAACTGCAAGGTCATGGATTCGTCGTGGTGTTGTGCAACAGAATCAAGACGTTTTTATTTGCCAGTAACTTGTACTTGTAGGACCAGTGAAATGTTATTGTTCCGCAAATTGTGCTACAATCTAATATATTAAAGCAAAAGTGGCAATTTTTAATTTGTTACACACCATTAGGATATAATGTTCTTATTTTGATCACAAGACCCAATTACTGAATGTCAGTCTCCAAGTTTTCAGAATATATGACATTTATTCACTACGGCAATATGGCATAATATTATTAGGAGTCCTGACCAGCACGGCTTCAAGTTTAAACCATAATATGACATGTATAAATTGCCCGCCGATTTGATGCGCATGAATAACCGGGTTAAGGTTCACACATGGAAGAAAGGTCCTTTTTATCGGGGATACCTTGTTGTAGGCTGTACGTCTCCGGTGAATTGCACGCAGCAATAAGCACATTATTGTTGTTCAAACACCTGCTCCTCTGTTCATCTGTTGCTCTTATTTTGGCGTATAAAATAATTATTAAGAAAGTTGTTGCTGTCATTCCATGTTGCTGTTCTCTTCTCTATGTGTGACTGAAGGTTGTGCCCTTATTGTAGACAGTGATTTCCCCTCATGTTCTTTTTCCCTAGGTCGTAAAATTAGGCTACCTCTTTTCTTATTTTTCACCATTTGGTTCGCCTAACATGTCCACGTGTAATTTGTTTACATATTTGGTTCGCTTTAGACAGATGAACAGAGGAGCAGGTGTTTGAACAACAATAATGTGCTTATTGCTGCGTGCAAAACATATAGCCTACAACAAGGTATCCCGATAAAAAGGACATTTCTTCCATGTGTGCACCTTAACCCGGTTAGATCTGATATGTTATTTCTGCGCATCAAATCGGCGGGCAATTACATGTCATAGTTGGTTTAAACTTGAAGCCGTGCTGGTCAGTATTGAGCTTCAAGTCAGAACAGCTCCGCTGCAGCTAATTGACTTGACCCAGTTTCACGTATTTTGCTATAGTGATGTAATCAATTAATCATTTGGGACCACCTGTGTAGCTTATTTAACATTTTAAATGGCTTGCATGTAGGCTACTTTTGACATTCGTCTTGAATTTGTCACCATTGGCTCTTTCTCTAGGATGATTTTAAATATGTATCTGTCTCTGCGTCTATATTGATGTTATTAATATATCTTGCTCATTAATATAGCTTTGTACTGATTGATAAGATCATATAGACAAAATCTGACAGATGATTATTTACTCAATGTTCATATCTTGCTCAATACTGATTTGTATACTGATTGACTCAAGTGTAGTTAGTATAACCTTTTGCGCATGTGAACCTCGTACGCTGCCATTCAATTTGCGCTGCACCTCCTACATGGATGGATGCGGGTCTGATAGTGGCATAAATTATACTTGATGGGCTGCAGGTGCGCGTGCAGCCGTGCACAAACAGGCTCTGCTGCCGTGTTCATGAGCGCACCCATAGGCCCTTTCTGAAACCAGTCCCTTGACTTGAAGTGCTCTCGGGAGGTTCCCTCGTCAGGAAGTTCCCCTCCAGCTGAATCAAGTTCCCTTGATTAGGGTGCATGGGTATAAAAAACTGGAAATACACTCGCCCTCCTTGTGCAGAAACAGACACCATTCGTTGCCATGGTTACCATCATGCAATTGTGTTACCTGTTATTTTGTTTGTACAGTTATATTGCATTGCATCGTGTATGTTTGTGTGACATGTGGATTTCATTAATATGGAAAAAGGAAATACAGCGTGATGCGATGTCATATACATCCATGGTGTTTATAAATCATTGTGTTAAAAGTTGTTTTGTTTGTGTGGTTTCATTTATAGTTTTTTCACGGTGGGGTAAATAAAGAGCCCTTGTGAACATCAGTTGGAGCATTGTCTATTCTGCATCAGATGAAGATTGTTTAGGAGGAGTTTATTTATCATTTATTTGTGGTGGTTCTTACATTTGTAGGTCGCGGTTTCCATGCGGACAGAGAGCAGGGCTGCACAAGGCAATCGAGTCTAGATCGGCACAGACTCGGGCTGCGTTCGAATTGCTAGGGTTGTTCCCTACTCCCCATACGGGGACCCAGACTCAGTGGACTCAAATAGTGATTAATTCGGACAATACTCCCTGTATGGGGAGCACCGACTCTGACGTCAATATCGGTAGAGGGCGCTATAGGTCCGCGGGTTCATGTACTTTTTTTTGCATTGTAATCCCCTAGGTTCAGATCGCCTCATAAAGAACTGTATGAAAAATAAACAAATCATCCCGGCCGTTTCACTCATTTGGATATGAAGAATCAACTGACTACAAAAAAACAGTCAAAACGCTGCTGCTGAAATGATGATAAAAAGGTTATTCTTTTAAAATAACATAGGCCTATGATTATCATCAATACATTAATATTACATCCATTATCCAGCAATATGAAAACAGTGCACCACCTTGACAATATGAAAATATCAGCAGCATGATTATGAACCCCCGCTAATCATGGGGGTCGGCTAATCATAGCCGATCTATAAGCAACGCGACGTCCGTGTTGTGAGCTTGTAGATCGGGTACTTTTGGTAAAGAATTACCAAAAGTAGCTGATCTACAAGCTCTGCTCACATTACAATACGGACGTTAACAGAAACAGCAGTCCAATAAATTACTGCCTACATAATGAAGTTTTAATGTATTTAGCGCAATTCAATTAAATAATGTTAGATAACATATATTTTTTAATGTCAGGAATTAATTAATATTAATAAAACATATGTTCGGAGACACAATTAATGTGTCTCACATGCATGTACAAAATATATATTGGACTTTAGCACATAGCTTTACAACCTCACCAACCTTAATCCAAAAACTATTAAAATATAAGGCCTTCTACTGTTCTACAGCAAGCAACTCATTCCTCTCCTAACGTCATGCGCTGGGCCTGGGTGATATGAATGAATCAGATTAGTAATACTATTGCAAATGCAAATGAATTGTTTTATTATAAATAAATAAAACAAAACAATTGCAAATAAATGCACAGATCATTTGTCTCGAGATCTGTAGCTTCGAGATCCGCCAGGGAAGAAAAGAGAGGGGAAACGAAAGTTTAAAAAGTACATTTGTGTTGATTTCTTTCGCTGGTTCAACTTCTGCCTCTTCTGAGTTGGAGCGCAATAAGCGCATGCATGCAGAAGCAGCGCACGTGCGCGCCATCGCGTGCATGTGCGTTCAAGAGCGAGCTTGCGCAATGCATTATGGGGCAGATTTGCTTCGCTGTGTTTTTGTAGTGACCATCCATAGAGTATATGGGGGGTGACCATCGGATGGTCCCTACAATTCCCGGTGCATTGTGGGATACTTCAGTCCACTACATTAGGGTGCAAAAATGCTCACTACATATTCGGACACTATAACAAAATGGCGGAACCCCAAAGTAGTGCACTATATGGGGCATAGGGAATGAATTTGAACGCAGCCCGCTCTTGAGGGCTTTATAAGCCACTTCCACTCAAGGCTGCTTGGTTTCGGACGACACTTAATATGGCGCAGCCTCGCGTGAACGCGCATATCGAGGGCAAGTGTGTAGAGCGAGTGGCGAGGAGCTGGTTTCAGAAAGGGGGCTATAGCTGACATTATCACTTCCTCCAGATCTGCCATGTTCGCCGCGCCACGCCGTTGTACGACAAAGCATAAACTGTCTGTCTGTCTGCCTGCCTGTTTGTCTGTCTGTCTGCCAGCCTGCCTGCCTGCCTGCCTGCCTGCCTGCCTGCCAGCCTGCCAGCCTGCCTGCCTGCCTGCCTGTCTGCCTGTCTGTCAGAATGCTGAAGCTACTGAGAAAACTGTTGCGCCTTTCTTCGTCCTTTTTTTTCTCAAACTTGACTTTTATGAGAAAAAGACACGGCTCACTGTATAAAAAAATATATAAGAAAGAATAAGATTTTTATTTTATTTTAACATGCTCAATTGCTCATAAAGTGCTCTCTGCTCAAAGTTCAATTAAAAGTAGCAAACATTTCTGTCCTAAGAGCACTGACGAAGGTCTTAGAACCGAAACATTTTCATACCGTGAGCGAGTCTTTTTCTGTCAAGGTTTCCTGCCTGTCAGAATTACCTCTACTTTTAATCATTTGAGGGAAACAAAGAACACATGTGAGAAACACATCAGAAAAGATAAGAGTCAAGAAGAGAAAAATGCTGGTGCGAGATGTTAGATGTGTGAAAAGTGACAATTCTATTGACAATATCCTAAGGTGGAAGGGCCAAGGATGCCAAGGATGATGCTGTGACCACTAACCCAGCCTTAGCCACTGAAGAGGCAGGACTCAGCAGCCAGGTGGACACCACAGGTGGGTATGGCATGGGACGTGCACACACATAGACATCAAAGGGGGCTTCAGCCCCTGGCCTTTTACCCGTCTGTAAAACAACTGCCCTTTCCAGACCACGAATGCAGCATTTACTGTTTACAGTACATCATACATGGGCAACTGGCGGCCCGGGGGCCACATGCAGCCCCCAACATCACTTAATGTGGCCCTCAGGTTAATATCACAATACTGATATAGTATTGATTTGAAAACATGACCCGCTTGAATTACTTCTGTCTAAATTATAGTAGCTTAATGAGTAGTATTATTAAAAGTTATGACTTTTTTATGTCCAATGTATTTGTATTTAGTTTATATGTTTGTTTGTCTCTCTCCTCAGGCCGGTAACCGAAGCCTACTTTATGGGCGTCAATCCAACTCTAGACCCATGTCAATCAAATGATATCAAATCATAAACATGGTCTTTAAAACCCCCCAAATAATAACAAAATCACAACATAGACAGCACAGAATATATAGGACCTTACCCTTGACAGATGGCGTTAATTCAGAAATATTAAATAATACAACATGCACTTTTAATGTATAACTTGTGTGGCAGTTGCTACACACTCATGTACTAGAATTAGAGGGACAATTAAATGTTGTTGTTTTTTAATCTTGTATGAAGTAATAAGGTACTGTAGTAAGGTCTGATAAAATGCACATCAGCATGAGCTTGTAGATCTGCTATTTTTCAATAGCTAAAGTATAACATAATGCTTTAAAACACCAAAAGGGGTTCCCGCCCAGAATGGGTTTTAAATACGTATGTTTGAAAGTGAAATATCCCTTTAACCATCCTGCAGCGTTCACCTTTTTCTCATACCAATGAATTGAATTGAATTGAATTGAATTGAATTGAATTGAATTGAATTGAATTGAATTGAATTGAATTGAATTGAATTGAATTGAATTGCGTGCGCACATGTGTGTGTGTGTGTGTGTGTGCGTGCGCGCATGGTGTGCACGCATGCACGCACGCATTTGTAAAATACAAATAAAAAGTACGTCACGGCATCACAGGTCCTCTCAAATTGTTGGTGCTGGCTCCCCGGCTATTGTGATTCTGTAGAACACTGTTGTTATGCAGAGTTGTGGTGATTAGACTCCATTAAAGCTATCGTCTGTATTAAAGCTCCTCTGGTTGTGGAAGCTCTGCTTCTCAAGGCTCTACATATACTGTATGTGTCAACCCATTCTGGACGGGAACCCCTTTTGGTGTTTTAAGCATTATTTAAAACTTTAGCTGTTGAAAAATAGCAGATCTACAAGCTCGTAGCGCGGCACCAAGTGCCGCGCTACGAGCTTGTAGATTTGCTATTTTTGAAAAATCATGAAAATGTGGCACAAATCTTTGAATATATACTTTCAGAGCGAACGCTTTTTAACTCAAATCTTTGCTTCTGGGGAGGTCCCTGGAACAACATATTTTCAGATGGGCGTCCGCTCCGCAGCCAAATACAGATAATTCTGGGGGTCCTTGACATGAAAAAGGTTGCACCACTGACATAGAAACATAGGTTTTCAGAAAACTTGTCATGATTTAGAAGACATTTTGTAGAATCGACCTCAGGTCTAAATGGGTTAAGATGGCCAGGGTCCACTTACTGAAATAAATTAATAGTTACCGTATGCAATAAAGAGGTTTTCTTCTAAACCAAACCTTTTAGCCGTGTGACCCAAAAAGGAAAATATGATGTCTCCCAAACTATAGCATAGTTACTGTAAAATAGCCGATCTACAAGCTCACAACACGTGGCATCGCGGCGCGTTGTGAGCTTGTAGATTGGCTATTTTCACTTGTTTTCTAACACTTGTTTTCTAATTTATGGAATTTCTTTGATTTTCTTTCTTTGATTTCTTCTTGACATTACGTAAAAATGTAATTTGTTTTTAATTCATGAAACGTTTTGCTTTTTTGAAATGTCCTGAAATAGTAATAAATAATAATTAAAAACAGAATGTAGGAAACAAAAAATAAAGGGACCCACAACAATGTGTCCATGACCCACAAATGGGTCCCGACCCTCTGTTTGGGAAACAGTGTTCTAAAGAACTAGTTCTAAATTTAAGGAAACACAGAAAACAGACAAAACTGATGACATTTTGATCTGGAAGGGCAAACCTCGTCAAAAAATAGTTACAGTATACAAAAATATATATCCATGTTCTCTGTTACAGTGGAACTCATTTATTTATTCTGATATTTTTCTCCTCAGCTCTCCACCAGACTGAATCACACAACACAACAGGTACACAGAGAATGCATTATTATTATTGTTGTCTCCACCAGGCCGAAGGTGTGTGTGTGTGTGTGTGTGTGTGTGTGTGTGTGTGTGTGTGTGTGTGTGTGTGTGTGTGTGTGTGTGTGTGTGTGTGTGTGTGTGTGTGTGTGTGTGTGTGTGTCCGGCACCGTTAACCTGGTCGATGCCAACCTTTGCACACACGCCCTGGATACCAATTTTTTAGAACGGCCTGTTATAGCGCCACCAGGAGGCCAACTTTTGTAAAACACATGTTTTTATATTACTCCTCCAGATTCTGTCCAAAAATCCTGCAAATCGTTACACACTATCTCTATAGTCATGTGCTCAACACAGATCTGTCCGATATTTCATATTCCATCCTGATTGGCTAACATTGGCTCTCAAAGTTTACAGGATTGGCCCGTTTTGAACAAAAAGCCTCAAATCATGAACGCAGCGTGCAATTTACGTGAAATCTTTCACAGATGTTCCTACTAGGCTGAGGAATATATCCCACCCTTTTCACATTGGCCTGTTATAGCGCCACCAACAGCTGGATTTTTGCAAAAAACATTTTTGGAACCAAATGCCTCAAATCATCCAATTGCCATCCAAGGCGTAAGAAGAAATTGCACCCTTTTCACATTGGCCTATTATAGCGCCACCAGGAGGCCACAACCTGACCTGCCCTGGTGGAGACCTGTCCTATTATAGCGCCACCAGGAGGCCACAACCTGACCTGCCCTGGTTGAGACCTGTCCTATTATAGCGCCACCAGGAGGCCACAACCTGACCTGCCCTGGTGGGGACCTGTCCTATTATAGCGCCACCAGGAGGCCACAACCTGAGCTGCCCTGGTGGGGACCTGTCCTATTATAGCGCCACCAGGAGGCCACAACCTGACCTGCCCTGGTGGAGACCTGTCCTATTATAGCGCCACCAGGAGGCCACAACCTGACCTGCCCTGGTGGGGACCTGTCCTATTATAGCGCCACCAGGAGGCCACAACCTGACCTGCCCTGGTGGAGACCTGTCCTATTATAGCGCCACCAGGAGGCCACAACCTGACCTGCCCTGGTGGAGACCTGTCCTATTATAGCGCCACCAGGAGGCCACAACCTGACCTGCCCTGGTGGAGACCTGTCCTATTATAGCGCCACCAGGAGGCCACAACCTGACCTGCCCTGGTGGGGACCTGTCCTATTATAGCGCCACCAGGAGGCCACAACCTGACCTGCCCTGGTGGAGACCTGTCCTATTATAGCGCCACCAGGAGGCCACAACCTGACCTGCCCTGGTAGAGACCTGTGCCCCGAGGGGCACTTTATCTAGTTATTGTCGTTGTCCAATGGATCCACTGTAGTTATTATTCATTCACAATATCTTGTTAATACTTTTGCATTGGTTGGTTAGATATTCATGAAACTTTCACTTATATATGTTATAAAATACATGCGATGCGATGTTGCGATGCGTTACCGAGACCAAAACCTACATTAAGAATGAATGACTTAAGCCCTAATTGATAGTGAAAATAGCAGATCTACAAGCTCACGTTGTGGGCTTGTAGATCTGCTATTTTCACTGTCTTACTTTATTGCGTTGTGTGCTTGTAGATCGGATATATATAGGAACAAGCAGGGGAAAACGTTGAAATATGGAAATAAGAGGTTAACGATATATTCCAGGTGTGGTATTGACAGTAATAAACACATACATTAATACATGAAGAAGAACTGTTGCTTTTTCCTCTTATTGTGTAATAATGTTCTGACCCAACACCTACTGTACTTCCTGTGCCTCAGTGTTCAACAGCACGTGTGACAGCGAAGAGTTCCTGTGTCAAAACAAAATTTGTGTCCCCAAGAGCTTTGTCTGCGACCATGACAATGACTGTGGTGACCACTCAGATGAGTTCAAGGAGTGTGGTGAGTGGACACTTCTCATACTGAATGAATATCGATATGAATTAATTTGGTCGCAGACCCCCATAGGAAAATATGTTGTGCCTAATGCAAGATCTTGTTAAAACGTTTCAAACATATCACAATGTCAAGCTCTACTTCCTGTTCCAGAGTATCCAGCATGTGGCTCCAACCAGTTCCGCTGTGCCAACGGCCGCTGTCTCATCCAGAGAGCGTGGGAGTGTGACGGAGAGCTCGACTGTCACGACCACTCAGATGAAGCTCCCAAGAATACTCGCTGCAAAGACCCAAGTAAGAAACACACGTCTCATGTGAGGTGGGGTCATTCCCCATACATATTATAAGTTGTGGAGAGATGGTGTCAATATTGATTGATTGATTGATTGATTGATTGATTATATTAGACAGAAATGCAAACAGCAGGAGTACAGTCAAACACTTGGTCTAAAAGGATAACAAAGCGTCATGTGAACTTGTTTCCATCAAGGTCTTATGTAGACAATAGAGAATACACTATTCTATATTACAAGGTAGGATATTGAAGATATCAGTCACACATTAAATAAATAAACAGATACATTAATAAGAGAACGTCAAACATCATCCATAGACATAACTATAGAACTGGCTTTTTGCTCTTATTCTATAATAATGGATTGACCTAAACAACTACTTCCTGTGTCTCAGCAAACCCGTGCCGCAGCTACCAGTTCATGTGTCAAAATAAAAAATGCATCAGCCAGAGTTACGAGTGTGACGGAGACAATGACTGTGGCGACAACTCAGATGAAGCTCCCACGAATACTCACTGCAAAGACCCAAGTAAGAAACACACGCACGGGTCGCACGCACACATGCACGCATGCACGCACACGCACGCACACGCACACGCTCTCTTTGCTGCTCAGTGTAGTGGAATAGATGGCTGTCAAACTCCTGTCTCTTACAGAATATACTGTACCTATATATATACTGTACATGTGCATGTCAGAACTACGGGTGTGTCTTTAAGAAATACCCACGTCTCATGTGAGGTGGGGTCATTCCCCATACATATTATAAGTTGTGGAGAGATGGTCTCAATATTGATTGATTGATTGATTGATTGATTGATTGATTGATTGATTGATTGATTGATTGATTGATTGATTGATTGATTATATTAGACAGAAATGCAAACAGCAGGAGTACAGTCAAACACTTGGTTTAAAAGGATAACACAAAGCGTCATGTGGACTTGTTTCCATCAAGGTCTTATGTAAACAATAGAGAATACACTATTCTATATTACAAGGTAGGATATTGAAGATATCAGTCACACATTAAATAAATAAACAGATACATTAATAAGAGAACGTCAAACATCATCCATAGACATAACTATAGAACTGGCTTTTTGCTCTTATTGTATAATAATGGATTGACCTAAACAACTACTTCCTGTGTCTCAGCAAACCCGTGCCACAGCGACCAGTTCATGTGTCAAAATAAACAATGCATCCGCAAGAGTTACGAGTGTGACGGAGTCAATGACTGTCGCGACAACTCAGATGAAGCTCCCAAGAATACTCACTGCAAAGACCCAAGTAAGAAACACACGCACGGGTCGCACGCACACATGCACGCATGCACGCACACGCACGCACACGCACACGCTCTCTTTGCTGCTCAGTGTAGTGGAATAGATGGCTGTCAAACTCCTGTCTCTTACAGAATATACTGTACCTATATATATATACTGTACATGTGCATGTCAGAACTACGGGTGTGTCTTTAAGAAATACCCACGTCTCATGTGAGGTGGGGTCATTCCCCATACATATTATAAGTTGTGGAGAGATGGTCTCAATATTGATTGATTGATTGATTGATTGATTGATTGATTGATTGATTGATTATATTAGACAGAAATACAAACAGCAGGAGTACAGTCAAACACTTGGTCTAAAAGGATAACACAAAGCGTCATGTGGACTTGTTTCCATCAAGGTCTTATGTAGACAATAGAGAATACACTATTCTATATTACAAGGTAGGATATTGAAGATATCAGTCACACATTAAATAAATAAACAGATACATTAATAAGAGAACGTCAAACATCATCCATAGACATAACTATAGAACTGGCTTTTTGCTCTTATTCTATAATAATGGATTGACCTAAACAACTACTTCCTGTGTCTCAGCAAACCCGTGCCGCAGCTACCAGTTCATGTGTCAAAATAAAAAATGCATCAGCCAGAGTTACGAGTGTGACGGAGACAATGACTGTGGCGACAACTCAGATGAAGCTCCCACGAATACTCACTGCAAAGACCCAAGTAAGAAACACACGCACGGGTCGCACGCACACATGCACGCATGCACGCACACGCACGCACACGCACACGCTCTCTTTGCTGCTCAGTGTAGTGGAATAGATGGCTGTCAAACTCCTGTCTCTTACAGAATATACTGTACCTATATATATACTGTACATGTGCATGTCAGAACTACGGGTGTGTCTTTAAGAAATACCCACGTCTCATGTGAGGTGGGGTCATTCCCCATACATATTATAAGTTGTGGAGAGATGGTCTCAATATTGATTGATTGATTGATTGATTGATTGATTGATTGATTGATTGATTGATTGATTGATTGATTGATTATATTAGACAGAAATGCAAACAGCAGGAGTACAGTCAAACACTTGGTTTAAAAGGATAACACAAAGCGTCATGTGGACTTGTTTCCATCAAGGTCTTATGTAAACAATAGAGAATACACTATTCTATATTACAAGGTAGGATATTGAAGATATCAGTCACACATTAAATAAATAAACAGATACATTAATAAGAGAACGTCAAACATCATCCATAGACATAACTATAGAACTGGCTTTTTGCTCTTATTGTATAATAATGGATTGACCTAAACAACTACTTCCTGTGTCTCAGCAAACCCGTGCCTCAGCTACCAGTTCATGTGTCAAAATAAACGATGCATCCACAAGAGTTACGAGTGTGACGGAGTCAATGACTGTCGCGACAACTCAGATGAAGCTCCCAAGAATACTCGCTGCAAAGACCCAAGTAAGAAACACACGCACGGGTCGCACGCACACATGCACGCATGCACGCACACGCACGCACACGCTCTCTTTGCTGCTCAGTGTAGTGGAATAGATGGCTGTCAAACTCCTGTCTCTTACAGAATATACTGTACCTATATATATACTGTACATGTGCATGTCAGAACTACGGGTGTGTCTTTAAGAAATACCCACGTCTCATGTGAGGTGGGGTCATTCCCCATACATATTATAAGTTGTGGAGAGATGGTGTCAATATTGATTGATTGATTGATTATATTAAATGCAAACAGCAGGAGTACAGTCAAACACTTGGTCTAAAAGGATAACAAAGCGTCATGTGGACTTGTTTCCATCAAGGTCTTATGTAAACAATAGAGAATACACTATTCTATATTACAAGGTAGGATATTGAAGATATCAGTCACACATTAAATAAATAAACAGATACATTAATAAGAGAACGTCAAACATCATCCATAGACATAACTATAGAACTGTCTTTTTGCTCTTATTCTATAATAATGGATTGACCTAAACAACTACTTCCTGTGTCTCAGCAAACCCGTGCCGCAGAAACCAGTTCATGTGTCAAAATAAACGATGCATCAGCCAGTTTGTCGAGTGTGACAGAGTCAATGACTGTGGCGACAACTCAGATGAAGCTCCCAAGAATACTCGCTGCAAAGACCCAAGTAAGAAACACACGCACGGGTTGCACGCACACATGCACGCATGCACGCATGCACGCACACGCACGCACACGCTCTCTTTGCTGCTCAGTGTAGTGGAATAGATGGCTGTCAAACTCCTGTCTCTTACAGAATATACTGTACCTATATATATACTGTACATGTGCATGTCAGAACTACGGGTGTGTCTTTAAGAAATACCCACGTCTCATGTGAGGTGGGGTCATTCCCCATACATATTATAAGTTGTGGAGAGATGGTCTCAATATTGATTGATTGATTGATTGATTGATTGATTGATTGATTGATTATATTAGACAGAAATACAAACAGCAGGAGTACAGTCAAACACTTGGTCTAAAAGGATAACACAAAGCGTCATGTGGACTTGTTTCCTTCAAGGTCTTATGTAGACAATAGAGAATACACTATTCTATATTACAAGGTAGGATATTGAAGATATCAGTCACACATTAATAAACAGATACATTAATAAGAGAACGTCAAACATCATCCATAGACATAACTATAGAACTGGCTTTTTGCTCTTATTCTATAATAATGGATTGACCTAAACAACTACTTCCTGTGTCTCAGCAAACCCGTGCCGCAGAAACCAGTTCATGTGTCAAAATAAACGATGCATCCCTAAGAGTTACGAGTGTGACGGAGACAATGAGTGTGGCGACAATACGCGCACGCACGCACGCACGCACGCACGCACGCACGCACGCACGCACACACACACACACACACAGTTATGAGAGCACCTCTAACACCTCTAAATACTTTCCAGGAAGACTTAATTGCGTCATAAACTTTTACCTTTACTTTTACACGATCAGAATCACATTCATCTAAACCTCCTCTGCTTCCATTGCTCTTCCCTTTCTCCTCCTTCCTCAGAGAAGACATGCTATGTTTGTCACAACGGGAACTGTGTCCAGGAGACATTGCTGTGTGATGGCAAGGATGACTGTGGCGACGGCTCTGATGAGCTCAGCAGCTGCTCTGTTGACGAGTGTCTGAACAACGAGCTGAGTGGCTGCTCCTCCCAGCTCAGTTGTAAAGACCTCAAGATAGGCTTCAAGGTATAGAATCAACAGCGCCATTTGACACAGATTTCACAAAGACACTGATGAAACACCTGGTCAGCATCACGCTCTGTTCCTGTCTCCTTACAGTGCACATGTCCCAGCGGCTTCCGTCTGAAGGACGATGGGAAGACGTGTTTGGACGTAGATGAGTGTAGCAGCTATCCCTGCACCCAGCACTGCAACAACACACAGGGCAGCTTCCACTGTCTCTGTGTGGAGGGTTACCAGCTCAGCCCTGAAGACCCCACCATCTGCAGGTCCACATCTGGTAGGAAACAGTGGGAGCTGAAAGCACTGAAGCACATTGGTTGTCTATTCCAAGAATAGCAGATATAACTTATACAAGCTCATAGCGTTGCACTGTGTGCCGCGCTATGAGTTCGTATAGCTGACAAATCTTTGAATATATATATATATTTTTTTTAAAGCGAACATTTTTAATTAAAATCTTTGCTTCTGGGGGTCCCGGGGTCCCTGTAACAAAATACTTGGGGGCCAGATACAGATAATTGTGGGGGTCCTTAACATGAATACTTTCTGTCGGTCTGTCTGTCTGTCTGTCTGTCTGTCTGTCTGTCTGTCTGTCGTCCGTCCGTCCGTCCGTCTGTCTGAGTTGGTTATTTGAATTCATTCATGAATCTTGTTGTTGTGCTTTTACCAATCTCTTTGTAACTGATATTTTTGTCTCTTTTAACCCAAAGAATATATATTCAAAGATTTGTGCCACATTTTCACGATTTTTTAAAAATAGCAGACCTACAAGCTCGTAGCGCGCTATGAGGACGGGAACCCCTTTTGGTGTTTTAAGCATCATTTTGAACTTCTATTGAAAATTAGCAGATTTATAAGCCCATAGCGCTGCACTGAGTGCCGCGCTACGAGCTTGTAGATCTGCTATTTTTGAAAAATCATGAAAATGTGGCGCACATCTTTGAAAATATATTATTTGAGAGCAAACATTTTGAAGATGTGGGTCGGGGCGGCGAATTACATATAATTGTTGGGGTCCTTGACATGAAATAATTTGAATACCACTGACAGGTTTTTTTTGTTTTTGTTTTTCAGAAAACTCATGATTTAAAAGACATTTTTAGAATCTGGTCTCAGTCCTAAATGGGTTAACATACATAGATACAGAGTTTGGTTTTATTGTCATTGTCTATTGTTGTATTGGCTTATTGTTTGTTTGTCTGATGTCACATGGCAGGAACAGGTATCTGTTTCTTTCTGTACTAATATTGTACTATTATTGCAACGTATTGGTCTAATACAATCTACGGTTGTAAATTATCATTCTTGGTAACTCTAGCATTTACATTGATTTCTCATCTCTATGTAGTTTTATAACTGATGCTGTGTTCATGAATATGTTCTGTCTCTCCCAAACAAACAAATAAAGCATTGCATTTTTTTAAGCTAAATGTGATGTCTAATTTTCTCTAGATGTGGAGCCCTTCCTCATCTTCACCACCCACAAGGAACTGAATAAGATGAACTTGAACGGCTCCAACCACACTGTGCTCAAACAGGTGAAAACCATTGAACATACTGTAACAACACATCCTATACACGCTTACATCCACCAACAATAACACATTCAAGCCCCTAATCAACTGCATAGACGATATTAAAACCTGGATGGATGAAAACCTCTTACATCTCAATGACAATAAAAGGGAAATCATCATCTTTGGACAACGCCCCACCCCTCCTGTCATCAACCTCGGCCCCCTCACTTCCAATATCAACACAGGCTGTTATTTTCGATAATATTTTTAAATTTGACAAGCAGATAAGCTCTGTTGTCAAAACAAGCTTTTATCACCTACGCCTACTCGCCACGGTTAAACCCTGCCTCCCCCTCAAACAATTTGAAAACGGTCATTCACTCCTTCATCTCCTCAAGGCTGGACTATTGTAACGCCCTATACTATGGCATCAACCAATCCTCACTCCGAAGACTCCAATTAGTCCAAAATGCTGCTGCCCGCCTTCTCACCGGACCTAAAAAGTTTGACCACATCACACCAGTCCTGATATCACGCCATTGGCTCCCGATAAAACAAAGCATTGATTTTAAGATCCTACTTTTTTACTTTTAACCCATTCAGGACAACCCTTTTGGTGTTTCTAAGGATTATGTTATACTTTAGCTATTGAAAAATAGCAGATCTACAAGCTCATAGCTCTGTGCCGCGCTACCAGCTTGTAGATCTGCTATTTTTCAAAAATCGTGAAAATGTGGCTCAAATCTTGATTATATATTCTTTCACAGTGAACGTTTTTAACTCATACCTTTGCTTCTGGGAGGACCCTGGAACTACATATTTTCAGATGGAGGTCCTTGCCATGAAAAAGGTTGAGCACCACTGACAGGTTTTTCAGAAAACTGTCATGATTTAGAAGACATTTGTATAATATGGTCTATAAGGTCTAAATGGGTTAAATCTCTTGCCCCCCCCCCCTCCCCCTATAGGGCTGAACGTATACAGCTATCACTGCTGACCGTGCCAACAACCTGAACCCTCAGAACAAGAGGTGACCGCGCTTTAGCGGTGGCGGCCCCAGAGCTGTGGAACAAGCTCCCCCCCTTTATTAGAGCTGCCCAATCCATCGAGATTATTAAATCCTTACTTAACCCATTTTGACCTGAGATCAGATTCTAAAAATGTCTTCTACATCCTGACAGTTTTCTGAAAAAGCTATGTTTCTAGTCGTCAGTCGTTCTTCGATTCTTCAAAAATAGCAGACCTACAAGCTCGTAGCGCGCCATTCGGTGGCGCGCTATGAGCTTGTAGATCTGCTATTTTTCAATAGCTAAAGCATAACAGAATGCTAACACCCGCCCAAAATGGGTTAAAACGCACCTTTTCTCCCTGGATGTTAATGTATTATGTAATCTGATTTTAATGTGCTTATATATTCCTATATTGTCAATGTATCATGTTTGCCTCATTTGCTATGCATCTGGTTCTACTTGATGTAAATTGCTTTAAATGATATTTGCTCTAAATGTTTTTCTTTCCTGTGAAGCACTTTGGTCAATTTCAGTTGTGTTAAATGTGCTATAATTAAAGGATGATTTGATTTGATACAATACACACACTGCTTTTGACATGTTGGAATGTATTCGACCTGTCAGAGACTAACTGCTAACTAAGTAACTGCTGTGCTGTGACAGGACTTGAATGGACCGTATGCTCTGGAATTTGACTACCAGCAGCAGATGGTCTATTGGACAGAAGGGTTATCATCAGGTCTCCCCACCAAGACGATCAGTCGTATGCACATCAAAGGCAGTGACGTCCAGGTCAGTGTGACAAATACACAGATGGGAAGTGAAGTAATGTCAGAAAATGGTTATACTTGTATTCAAAATGCTTTGTAATATCACTGTTAGACAGTGTGGTGGGAACTAAGTATTTTCACTCAAGTACTGTACTTATTAAACACTGTACGGTGCTTGTAATTATCTATATGTCCTAATACATACAACTCCACTACATCTCAGAGGCATATTTGTACGTTTTACTTATTTGACAGCTTTAGTTACTTTAGTACTTTTTTTTAGTAGTGTTCTTAAGTATTACTTTAGTATTTCAATCCACTGCATGCATTCCAAAGACTAATATTATACTTTTGACTCCACTACATTTCTAGGAAGGTAAAAGGTACATTCTGAATTAACGATCTATAAGCTCACACCGCGTCTACAAGCATGCTTGTAGATCAGCTATTTTCACTACCATTGATATTGTTTTGAAGGTGGTGGTGGGGGGGGGCTAAATATGAATACAGCAATGCATTGATACAAATTCCTTTTTTACACATTATACAGTATAGGCTACAAGTACATCAGTACTTTAGCTCAAGTACACATTTGACAGAGCAATTTATACTTGTAGTTGAGTAATATTTGACCAGGAGTATCTATACTTTGACTCAAGTACTGGGTTTGAGTACTTTGTCCACCACTGGTTACTAGTTACTTTGTAGATTTAGATTGTTATGATGTTATCAATAATAACATTATTTATTGAAAATATTCAACATAGTTAGAAAATAGCATATCTACAAGCTCACAACGCATCACGTCACAATGCATTGTGAGCTTTATAGCATGTATAGTAGACCTGCTATTTTCAAAGCAGTGCTGAGAGTTGTGCAAACAAGCAGTCAGGTTGAGTAGTGGCAGTTAATTAGTGCACAGACAATATGCTCTTTTTACAATATCCTGTGATATTAATATGTTGAACAAATGACTTACAAATAGAACAATAAAACATGGTGAGTTTATCCAGAGTGTATGTCTCATTGACAGGTCCTCCACACGTCACTCAGTGGACCAGAGGGTCTGGCTGTTGATTGGGTGGGAGGAAACCTCTACTGGAGTGACGAGGTGCAGCACACCATAGAGGTGTCCAAACTAAACGGGGCGTACCGAACAGTCCTGGTCAACACCGGCCTGGAGTTTCCACGCTCCATGGCTGTGGATGTACGCTACGGGTAAGTGTACTGTGGTGTGGTGATCATGAACCTTACACTGACTTTATCAACCGTCCTGAAACACCACAGATACAAGAAGACTGAATTACATCTAAAAGCTAAACGGATGACATTGCATCATATGTATTTGTTGTACCTCTTGCAGCACTGTTCATTTTGACAGCAAATTCTGATTTAGTCTTAGTCTTTTGAATAACACCATTTAGTTTTAGTCCTATTTTAGTCTTCTGAAATTGTTTATTTTTAGTCTTAGTCGACTAAATATCAACATCTTGTGGTCTTTTATTATTTTAGTCTTTTAATCTTAGTCTTAATGCAGTGTACATTTTTAAAGATTTAGTCTTAGGTGACATTCACACCAGAAAGCTTTGCTGCGATTAAAACGAATCCTGCTGCGCATTGTCAGAAAGTGCACTTCGTTTGGCAGGTGTGAAGGCTCATTTGAATCCTAATGCGTATCAAATAACCGCATTCTACTCCGAGCAAAAACGGGGGTTTCACTTCGCTTCCAATCGCACTTGATTACGATTCGGTGCAGGTGTGAATGCAATCCGCAGTAAATAAAGGAAATGAAGCAAACAATGTGGCGGGTGAGGAGCTGAACACAGTTGGAGACGGAGAAGGCATATTTTACGCAGCGCAAAGATGTCCCGTTACCGTGGATAGACGTGGTCGAATGAGGAGACTGAAGCCCTGATCGAAATTAGGACGAGTACATTAATCAATTGCTTAAAGGATCAGTTCGCCACTATAACATGGCCTTTGTCATGCTTTAGTATGATATCCGTTCATGAAAAAAATATAAATATTTTCATTTGGCGATACAGTGGCTGACAACGGCTCATTTAACGAGCCGAGGCACGGTGCGCTCATTTCCTACATTACCCACAGTGCATTGCGCGACAGACAGACAGGCAGCCCCAGGCCCCCAGGAAGCTGAAAGTTTCTCGTGTTGTTGTTGTTTGGAGTTGAAAGCGATAGAAGTAATAATAATAGCTAATATTTAGCGGTAGTAATAGTAACAGCAGTGCCCAGGCGGTGGCGTAACCGTCTGGGCACCCGACTGGTAATCCAGTCGCAGTGTGCCGCGGGTTCGACTCCCGAGCCCGACACGGCCTTTACTGCATGTCTTCCCCCATCTCTCTCCCGTTTCCTGTGCCTACTGTCTGTCCCTTCAAAAACCAATAAAAGGCGTAAGCCGCAAAAAAAATATCTTAAAAAAAAATAAAAAAATAGTAACAGCAGTAGCGGTGGTATAGTAGTTAGTAGTCTCTGGTAGTAAGTAGCGTAATAAAAGCGTAAAAAAAAAAAAAATAGTAACAGCAGTAGCGGTGGTATAGTAGTTAGTAGTCTCTGGTAGTAAGTAAGTAGCGTAATACTAGTGATTTCGAACGTGCGCAGCGTCGGACTCGAAATTCCACTGGGTGGCTTTGTTTTTAGAACTCGTTATGACGAAAATACAGATGCAATCGTCCAGCTGTACTGTACTCGAACCACTTTGGGTGTGCAGTTAACATTTCACCACCGCAGATATCTTCCAGTTCGACCGCAATCTAATGGAAGAATTGACGCGGAACATCATCATCGAAGCAGAACAGAGGTATGTCGTATTCCCCAGTGTAATAAACTAAAGATACAATGTTGTGTATGTACACCAGACACTGAATGAATGGCGATTGCATTACAGGAGACCACATGCATTTCCTTTCAAAATACATGGTTGTTGTTACACGTGGTCAGGGACGAATTATTTTCATGATCCTCATGGGGGCCCGTTCCCCCCCGCAGCCCCGCCTCCCCCCCACCGCCCGCCGCAGCGGGGGGAAAAAATAAGTTGTTGTTTTCACCGGTACTTTTAGATTGGTAATAAACACAGCGGTACGATATATGAAAGCATTTTATAACATTTTATAAACCATAATATGACAAACCTTGGATTAATTCTTCTGAAAACGAGCAGCACAAGGTAAGTGATTCACACATTCAGGCGGGCATATTATTATGTGTAGCTGCTGCCAGCTGCTGCTGACCAGTCCACTGCGATAAGCATTATGACAGAGACAGAGATAAAGAGAGAGAGAGAGAGAGAGAGAGAGAGAGAGAGAGAGAGAGAGAGAGAGAGAGAGAGAGAGAGAGAGAGAATTGATATATAAATATAATGCACTCGTCTCTCTCTCTGATCATCTTAAAGCTCACAAGGGCGGCATGATCATTGTGAACTTATGAGTTTGACTTTGGAGCTTGAATATATATTCGCTGGTGCGCAACACCTCTGAATGTCAGATAATTGCTCGTTTAGATTGACCTGCTTAAGCACCCATATTAGCATTTCAATGCCTGATCTTCATGTGTACAAGGGGACAGGCAACGCGGTCCACCCCCCACCACCCCCCGCCCCGGACAGACAGGAAAACAGACGTGTTAAGGTGTCAGACTTGGATGGTTAGAGCAGCGCGATTACATACAAAGTCAATGCAAGCGAGAATTGCGTGAACGGGCGCGACCTGATGCGGCACAAACGGGACGATCGAACCTTACTGGCCTACCGGCATGTGCACTGAAGCCTCTCCAACTGATCCAAAATGCCGCAGCTCGCTTGGTCTTCAACCAGCCAAAATTCTCACATGTCTCCCCCCTGCTCCGCTCCCTGCACTGGCTCCCGGTCGCTGCCCGCACAGAATACAAAACTCTGATGTTGGCATTTAAAGCAACCAAAGGTATGGCTCCCCCATATCTTGCCAGCATGATTGAACCCTACAAACCCTCCCGCGCACTCAGATCAGCCAACGCAGGGAAGCTGGAAGTACCCTCACTAAAAACGCCGGGACAACGCTCCACACGTCCCAAACTCTTCTCCCTTCTGGCCCCAAAACTGTGGAATGCACTTCCCGTTGCAATCAGAACTGCAGCATCACTCCCGATCTTCCGCCGTAGTCTGAAAACCCACCTTTTCAGACTCCATCATGGCCCATAGCACTTACCCTACCCCCCTTAGACAGCACTTCTTAGACTTATATAGCATTTGAAACAGACTTATAGCATGTCATGTAGACAGCACAATAAGTGCATTGTATGTAGTCATAGCACTTCATAGTATATATGTACAGCATAGTATAGCATATATGTGTAGTTTATATGTATAGTGTCATTATATAGATATGTTCTAGTTATAGTTTATATGTATAGTGTCATTATATAGATATGTTCTAGTCACGTTCTTAGCTTACGCATGTTTCGCGATAAATGCATTTTTACATATGTGATGTATTCCCATGCTTTTTGTTCTTGCCTATTGTAAATCGCTCTGGATTAAGAGCGTCTGCTAAATGCCTAAATTGTAATTGTAATTGTGAATATATATTCAGGTCCAATTCCTCATGGGGGCCGAGATCCCTGGTCCAATTCCTCATGGGGGCCCTGGCCCCCCGGCCCCCACAGACTCTACGTCGTTGCACGTGGTTGTTGTGATGTCTATAAATTAATTTGACATAGGCCTACCGAGTGTCTTACCTTCTTAGCTCTGGTCCATAGCCTTACTCTGCAGAGTAAAATAAGGCTATGGACCAGAGCTACATTTTTCCATATCAAACTACAAACCAAACATAAAAGCATTTAAAACCGGGAAAGCATCTGCATTTGAATTGGCTATTCAAAAATAGCAGATATACAAGCTCAGTGCGTCACTTGGTGCCGTGCTGCGAGCTTGTACATTTGCTATTTTTCAACATTTTTGCAAAAATGAAAAACCTTATTGTTTACCATATTGTCTCATGATTGGTCAGAGGCCCATAATTGCATAATACTTTATTTGATGCAGGAGCTGAGGTCTCGGTGGCTGTCTTCGACTCAAGAGATGAAGAAATGGCTTTCAAGGAACTCCCATGTATACAGTATATTATATAGATACAGTTTACTTTGTATGTTGCTGTTGTACACAATCTGGATTGATACATCAATGTGATCTCATTTTCAAATATTAGACATGTACTACTCTTAAGCCTTTACCAATATTGTTGTGCTTTTACTGAAGTACATTTTAAATTCTGGACTTTTACTTGTAACAGAGTATTTCTATATAGCAATATTGATACTTTTTCTTCTGGGATTCTTGCACACTGTCTGATTTTTGTAATCTGAGTAGAGGACAAACTTTGCCTGTGTGGCCTTGTTTTTTAAACCTTATGATACAGTACAATAAAACACATTCACTGAAATGAAGTCAGACTTATTTCCATTGTGGTCTTGTTTGTATAAACAGACATGTGAATGATTTGTATCACGGTGGCATTTGATGCAATATCATGACAGTTTGAGCCTCAAAGAGTATTAGGAATTGGTCAAAATGTATAAATACCATAAGCCTACATGAGATAAAATAAAACAAACTTGACATCAAATCAACTATATTTTAATAGTACTGATTTATATAAATCTACAAAAACAGGTCTATGGTTGAACTGGAAACTAACAAACTAGATGTACTATAGTCAGAGGTCACTGAGGCAGGTGGTTTTTCAGGCTTTCTGCATGAGGACACGTCACTGGAGCTGCTTCTGGCCAGGACAGGAGACAGGACAGGACAGGAGCAGACGCACATGCTGTGGTGAGAGAAGACGTAGAGTCAGTAATGGTGAAAGCACTCAAGGATTACTGGAATGGACAATTGAGTGTGTATGTACAGTATGTTTCATGTGATACAATACTGTTAAGTTTACTGACCAAATTAGTAGGTAGGCTAATTGATTATTATAGGATAATAAGCAGACTTGACAACCTGACTAGAAAGTAATGAACTTGGGGGGGTCATTATTCTGAATTGAATTTTAATTCACACAATCATGTTACCAAGATTGCTTTTTTCACCTTTAGAAATATTGTATGAATCAGAGCCTGTCAGTCATTAGATGATGCAAAAACACTGATCCACGCCTTTGTTTTTTCTGGGCTTGATTACTGCAATGCACTTTATTCTGGACTGCCAAAGAAAACAACTGACATATTACAACTTGCGGCAGGCCGGCAGCCAGAGTTTTAACTAAAACTAAGAGTGTCACGGCATTGGCTTCCAGTTGTTTTTAGGATTGATTTTACAATTATGTTACTTGTTTATAAAGCTCTCAATGGTCTCGCATCTGTGACCTTCCGACCTACATGACTGCCTGCCTAGATATGTCCCAAACCACCCCCTCAGGTCCTCACAGCTGGCTTGCTCGATGTGCCTAACAAAAAAACAGTGAAGCAGTTTTCAGCTTCTACGGGCCGACGGCGTGGCACAAACTCCCACTGTACCTTTGACAGGCAGCCTCTAGACATTTTTAAAGCACAGCTCAAGACCTACTTATACACTCTTGCGTTTAGATTTATTCATGTCCTCACTATTGCATTACTGCCATTTCAATGTTTTATGCCTTGTGTTTCTTTTTTTTCACCATTGCTCTGTAAAGCACTTTGAGCTGCATTGCATGTCATGAAAGGTGCTATACAAATAGTTGTATTATTATTAATCAGTGCAAGGCACTTTGCTTGTGTAATTTTTTGTACAATGTTATCAGTTTTATAGTATAGTTTGTTGATTACATTTGATGCAGTAATGATCTTTTTGAGATATTACAAAAGGTTAAAAGTCAATTCACTGTCATAGTGTGATTTACAGATACAATTCAATACTACAGTGTGGAAACTGTCTGTGACACAGTATAGTATAAATGGCAGTATATTTACTACATTTTACAGGACTTTGGTTGACCACTGGTCTTTGTAAAAGCATATATAAATATGTGAACCTTTATTGAAAATGATATTCCCTTGAGACGTGTCATCTAGTTTTCTAGGGGGTCAAACAAAATACAGCAAATACAGTAATGTGCTTTATGTATAAAGTTTGAGTTGAGTATGTATGGCTCACCATCAGTCCATCAAAGACATCTTCAGCTTCATCAGCCTTCTGTACCCATCTGGGCTGACCTAAGTGAATGGACAGTGGACACGGGTATAACACTTGAATGTTTACATTGCTAGCCCTGAAACATACGAGCCCATGCCCATGGCAAATGCATTGCTTCAGATGGCATGCCATACAGTTTTGAATTGAATGAATGAATAGATGTTGTTTGGACCGAAATGTTGTAGGCTGAAGCCGTGCCTAGCCTCTGACACTTATGTAAACAATACGGTGTGGCGACACACATATACACAAATAAGCTGTAAATACATTGAACACTTACCTCAATCTGAATGTCCCTCTTGGTCCATCGGGCTTCGGTTGCAACTTCCAGTTTATTTAGGCATCCTGAACGCATGTTCCCAGTAACACACACAGTCAACACTATCTGGGCAGAAAAACACTTTTCCTGGGCAGAAAGGTTTGCGTGGGCGACGCACTGGACCAGGGAAAGCTACTAGCTAGGTCGCTCCAGCAGGCAACAGTCCACACATCCACAGTGACGGGGACAAGCTGCTCTTGTCCCCGTCACTGCATTTCTTCCTCCGTATATGTCTGGTTCATATAACGACCCTAACGCAGATTCTGCCAATATGTAAAAAATTATAATAATCTCGTCCCAAAACTCCCCTGGAGCAGCTATACTGACTCGTTGTTTTCGTTTGTTGTTGTGTAGGCGGGGGTGTCCTTCGCTGCTAGGCTAGCTACGGCAAGCCTACCTGTCCATTGTCTCTGTAGTTTCTGACAGCCTACCGAGTGTCCACCACCTACGTAATTTTTGGACAAATACGTACATGGTGGACAGCTTTGGAAGTGCGCCCACAGAGCTGCAGAACACCAATCATAATAAACGGGCGCATTTTAGCATATATGCTAATGATTAAAAACACACAGACTAGGTTGAATAGTGGCGAAGTAGTCCTTTAAGGAAACGCATAAAAACACTGCAGTGTATTATAGCCTACACTACAGAATATTCTGTCTGTCTGTCTGTGCGTGCCGTAAACATGGAGTGCTGTCACTGTGGGGACTGGGGAGTAGGGACTTTAATCTCGATAAACTTGTAAACATTTTGCGCTGCTGTCTGTTAACTTATATCGGTGCGCTCAGCGCTGTTCCTTCCATGCCCAAAAGAACAGTGCGTGGCTGCGTGCGTATAGAGAGAGAGAGAGAGGGGGGGTCCAGTCCCAGACGGCACGACACATGCACTTTATGAGTATAATTTGAAATTTTGATCACCATAGATTTCACTGTGTAGGCTATAGTTTATGAATGGAACACATTGATAAAGGTCCCCCCTGCTGCGTTTCCAATAGCTGCGGATGACAATGTGAAGGCAAACCGCAGCAAATTAAATATGCAAGAAGTCAAAATTCTCCTCCCATTCGCATCGAGTCTACCGAAGTATTAGGTGGGAATGTGACCTTAGTCTTTTGAACAACACAGCATTTAGTTTTTAGTCCTATTTTAGTCATCTGAGTCCTATTTTAGTTGACTACACAACATAATTAACAGTCTTGCAGATCTAATTAAATAAAAGTCATAGACTAGGACTAGGATGTATCACATGAGTATATATATATATATATATATATTTATATATAGCCGATCTACAAGCTCACACAACACATCTCAACGAGACGAATAACGAAAACGTTATTTTGCCGATCGAGATGCACTGAGACAAAAATGTTTGAGAACCACTGTTGTACAGACAGTACTGTATGTGTGATTTGTTGTGAATAGTGACCTGACACAGTGTCTCCTCTGACAGCTACTTGTACTGGTCAGACTGGAGCAGCAACAACCCCCACATAGGGAGGATAGGGATGGACGGCACCAACAGGAGCATAATAGTGAAGGATAAGATCACCCAGCCCAGGGGCCTGACGATAGACTACATCAATGATCGCATCTATTGGAGCGACAAAAAGGAGGAAGAGAAAAGCATTGAGTTTGCCAACCTGGATGGAACCAACAGACACACAGGTAACACACACACACACACACACACACACACACACACACACACACACACACACACACACACACACACACACACACACACACACACACACACACACACACACACACACACACACACAGATTTTAGTATGGGGATTCAATGGATGCCATTTTTACAAATGTTTTGGTCAACACAAATCATAGAGAGCCAAATATAGCTGATCTACAGGCTCACAATGCGACGCGTTGTGAGCTTGTAGATCTGCTATTCTTGGTGAGTGACACCGTTGTGCAGTTAAATAAGTAAGGCATAATTCACGCACGCACGCGCGCGCACACACACACACACACACACACGCACACATGCACAGTTGCACACACATACACACACACGCAGCCACACACTCACGCACGCATGCAATCAGCCACGCTAGCACGCACACAGCCACGCGTGCAAGCACGCACATACGCACACATGTACGTGCACACACACGCAGTCACACACACACACACACACACACACACTGTGACGGCCCGAAATGGTCCCCGAGCCGTCTGTTCATGACAAGCTGTCACTCACCCCTGCGGGAACCGCCTATTGTGAAAAGCCCCGTTGTTTGCGCCGGTGCGAGTGCGAGTTAGCCTGGCTAATAAACCAGACTCAAATCACGTGTGGTATTTGAGTCTGGAGATGCTGTGTATGGATCTTGTTTCCTGGGGGGCGGGTTCAAACATTTTCTCTTTGTCGCAATTGGTCAGAGCAAAGGTCTCAAGCATTGAACGTCACTGTACCAAAGCCCGCCCATATTGCATACCGTGTCCCGATTGGCCACACCAGTTCTCTGGTGTAGGAAATGGGCGTACAATTGAGCCTCTCCAGACCGTAATCCGCCGGCAGGCAATTATTTTTTTGCCAACGGCTGATTCGGTCTGGCTTAATAGCCAGGCTAAGTGCGAGTGTGGAGGCAGACAGACAGACAGAGAGTGAGAGAGAACCGTCAGCGTTGGACCTGTCACTAGTGAACGAGCAAGTTAGCCCCTCATTCTCCGTGCCGTTTTGGTCCGTAATGTGGCGTAGCCTCGGGCGTTGTTCAAACCTGCAGAGCTACAAACAAGCATTCAAATGGACGACAATAACCCACAACTGACGATCCCCGCATCCTGGTGTGTCCCTTCTCCTTGGCTCAGCTGTCACGCACGGAGCAGTGCGGTGGTATTTGATTTCCCCTCTATTATTTCAAGAGCTTGTTTTGTTTATTATTTTGTTGTTTTGGAGACTAATTAAAGAGCCGCTCTGCTCGGACAGACGGACTACTTTCATAACATTTAGGCCTACTAACATTCACGTTGCGTCGGCGTTGCGTGGATCTGGAACAATTCCAACAGTTTATTTATTTATTTATGAACTGCGCACGGTAACTCACTAGGCTACAAATGGTTGTCATGAAATGAATTGACGCATGGTTTTGGTTGAAAGGTTACGGACGTAACCCCATTTCTTTGAGTGTTGTGACATTTATTTTTGTTTCCTTTGTGTTTATTTATGTTGGTTGAAATCTCAATATATAATAACTTGAGACTGAGTTGATAACGTGTGTGTGTTTTATTTCTTGGTGTAAGGGTTTACATTTTAATATGTAAGTCCTGTGTTGGTTTCGCCAGTGGTTAACCCAGATGAGGAAGAACTCAAGAAGGAGAAATAACATTTCTCTGGTAGACTAGATCTACCTGGCACCCCTAAGACAAATAACCATTAACTGCGGAAACCGTTACCACACACACACACACACACACACACACACACACACACACACACACACACACACACACACACACACACACACACACACACACACACACACACACATACTCACATACTGATACATATTTATCGTGGGTAACATTTTGATAAGACACTGTAATTACACAATTCCAGGTCCATTTTACACTCTCAGTGTTAAACGAATGCTCCAGATTTGACTGTGTTTAAGAACAGCTTTTTTAAATGTTGTCCATGAGTAGTGGAATAAAAAGTAATTAAAGCAGTAAGAACATGATTT
The DNA here is from genome assembly GCF_951216825.1 of Electrona antarctica. Lineage (NCBI taxonomy): Eukaryota > Metazoa > Chordata > Actinopteri > Myctophiformes > Myctophidae > Electrona > Electrona antarctica. The sequence goes on from NC_136799.1 coordinate 44,508,221, forward strand.
ACTTTAGTACACTTTACTAAAACATTGTATATCTTATTATAAATATAGTCTTATTACTATTTCATAATATTCTTACACTTTTGGTTTTGTGTGTCTGTAGTTCTGCGTCAGAACATCTATATCTATCGTATTACCCTGTTTGAGGAGTACATATACTGGACAGACAGGTACAACTCCATCTACAGAGCTCACAAGACTCAGGGAACCAACAACACCAGTCTCATCAGAACCCTGTACTATCCACGGGACATCCAGATCTACCACCCCTATCGACAACCTGAGGGTCTGTACCACCTACTGTACACAGCACTCTCATTATGACTCTGCTTAATGTTTTATGACTTCTATTAACTGTCTATCATTGTATTATTATCTGATCTGTTTTGAGAAGCATTACGTATACAGTATAAATACACCCTATAATAATAATAATAATAATGTGACATAGTAGTAGTAATAGTAATAGCACGATATAATCGGTAGCATAATCGGAATCGGCCATACAAATGCCATATTGGTATCGGATCGGTCTCAAAATAATACAGATTATTTATTCGGTTCGTTTCACCAGCAACATAAATAAAAAATTCTACATTTAACTTGTGTACTGATCTCATTCAGTAGTCAACGTAGTGAAAACGGACACTTGGAAAAAGAGTATAGGCTATTAATGATTGAATGAATATTTGGCTTTGGGCCAAGCCCCTATAGGGCCTAGGCTTGTTTCCATTGTGGTCCTCTGTATAATATCGGCAGATATGACCCTGCACATAATCCGATATCGGTCATCATTTCATAATCATGCACCCCTAAATAGTATTGTAACATAATAGTAGTAGTAGTAGCAGTATTGTATCATAGTAGTATTCAGGGCTCTCATATTCGTTACATGTGTACATGTTTTCCTGCAGTGTCTGCTCATCCGTGTCAGACCAACAATGGAGGCTGCAGTAACCTGTGTCTGCTGTCACCTGGAGGTGGCTACAAGTGTTCCTGTCCAACCTACTTCTACTTGGCAGCTGACAACAAGCAGTGCATGTCCAGCTGCACTGCCAGCCAGGTGATTCACCTCCAGTTCACTTGTGTTATACGCTCTATGACTTATATGTCAGTGTGTGCTGTCGATACACTACTAGTCATTCTAAAGATGTGTGTCGTCTCTCCCATCAGTTTGCTTGTAGGAACTACAAGTGCATTCCGTTGTGGTGGAAGTGTGACACGGCAGATGACTGTGCGGACGGGTCAGATGAATCTGCAGACTGCTGTGAGTAGAGACTCAGAGACTAAAACACTATCTTACTACATGTGTTTACACTGATTACACTTAGTATTACTTTGTACTCCAATGTCCTTTAACTGTTTCTGACACCTGCATTAAATATATAACTACAAATGTCTTCTAATTCATGACAGTTTTCTTAAAATCCTGTTTCTGTATGTCAGTGGTGCTCAAACCTTTTCATGTCAAGGACCCCCAGAATAATATGCATTTGGCCGTGGACCCCCATCTGGAAATATGTTGTTCCAGGGACCACCCAGAAGCAAATAATTGAATTAAAAATGTTCACTTTGAAAGAATATATAGTCAAATTTGCGCCACATTTTCACGATTTTTCAAAATTAGCAGATCTACAAGCTCGTAGCCCAGCACTCGGTGCCGCGCTATGAGCTTGTAGATTTGCTATTTTTCAATAGCTAAAGTATAACATAATGCTTGAAATACCAAAAGGGGTTCCCGTCCTGAATGGGTTTAAGGCCATGCACAGTGCACACACACATTTAGAACTGATGGCTTCCCCTGTTGGGCAATTACACAATAACTTTACACACAGTGTTATGAAACATGTCCTGTGAGTTGTAATGATTGGACTAAACAATTCATTATAGAAAAAAGCAGAGTTCCGGGCTGAGCCCTGATGAAGACCGGTATAGGCCGAAACATGTCGGTTTAATAACATTTTCCTCCTTTTTAATATTAAGTGTGCCTGGATCTCCGCTTTTTTCTATATGTGTCATCCCGATTGATCCAGGAGCACCTTTTTACTATTTTTATATTTTGT
>NC_136799.1:44515280-44585231 GCF_951216825.1 Electrona antarctica
TAGATTTTTGAACGAACTTGACCACTGAATGTACCGCTATGGTTGACGGCTGCAGTCTTGTGTTAAAAGCATTTTAACACAGTTTTAAATTGAGTGACTGGCTGTAGGCTATTTACTGCATGTAATCATGGGTAACAGGGCGAACAACGGGCAGGTCTGGTTTGTATTTTGATATAATCACTGGTGACTGGATCTGATTATTGACTGGCAGGGCGCGGGTTGTCAAAATTGGAGCCCATTCACTGGGGGTTTGTGACAACCTGCCTCACAAAAGTAATCTTTATTTCATCTTAGACTGTGCCCATCGAAAGCTGATTTCCCACTGCATGGCTACTGCTTTGCCTAGCTTGATAACAGATCAATAGCCTCCTGTAACAATGGCATACTTCGTTCACGCCTTCGTTCTATTCAAATCAACTAAGATCCCCACTCATTAATGTTCTTGATTAAAATGATCTCTCTCTCTCTCTCTCTCTCTCTCTCTCTCTCCAGAGTCTGTGAGGTTGGTGAATGGGACCAGTGTGTGTTCAGGCAGAGTGGAGGTGAAGTCTAACCAGTCATGGGTCTCAGTGTGTGAAGATGACTTTGACCAGCAGGATGCAGGGGTGGTCTGTAGGGAGCTTGACTGTGGGCCTCCTTCAGTCCTCCAGGGGGCGCTCTATGGAGAAGTGAACGCTTCAATGTGGACCAAAGAGTTCCTGTGTCAAGGCAACGAGTCTGTTCTCCTGGACTGTAGAAGGTCAGACTCAACTAGAAACACCACCTGCTCACCTGACAAGACTGTTGGACTCACCTGCTCAGGTAATAATAAAAATCACACCCGTGTGTAAGTGAGGGGTGCTCTTATCAACATACATCATCACATTCCGGCCAATCACAATTTGCGTCCTCAATGTTTGTGTTTACACACTTTTGTCTTCAATGTTGGTGTTTACACAAACACTCAAAGCTGGACATAGGAGGGGCTAGTGTCCCTCAAAAATAGGACAAAGGTTACATGCTTTACAAACCAAAATCTTATTTGAAAAATCACACCCATGTGAATGAAGTGAGGGGCACATCAGCATGACGTAAAATTCGACACATTGTCTATTTGCTCAGACACTATGACACAACAACTGTGGACACTGGACGTGGGACGTGGGAGGGGCTAGCGCCCCTCAAAAGACAAAATGAAACAACATGAGAAATTATGGTGAAAATAGAACAGAATCAGTTAAAAAAACAGAAAACAAACACAAGGATGTGGTTTCGATAGCCTGACATAACAATCAACACTCTTTGTTAGGATTGTTATTTTATAAGGAAAGTAATAGTACTTTGTTTGACTGTACTTACGGTATTCTCACTTGTCTCTGTACAGGGCCTGATGATGTTAGGTTGGTGGGAGGAAGCAGTAACTGTACTGGTAGACTGGAGATCAAACACCAGGGAGAATGGAGACGAGGGAGTGGTCAGTCTCAGTCTGTCTGGAACCTGAAGGCAGCATCTGTAGTGTGTCGGCAGATAGACTGTGGCTCTGCTCTGTCGACACAAGGGAGTTCTGCTGATTATACTCATGTATGGGAGATTATATCTTCCTGTGATGGTACTGAGTCTTCACTGAGGGAGTGTGGAGCAATGAGGTCTGCCAGATCTTACAGCAGTCTGGAGGTGATCTGTTCAGGTAACACAAACAATACTTCAACAATAACAGTAATCTGTACAGTCTGCTATTTAATTGATCTGGCTTGTCTGTCTGTCTGTCCCCGTCCGTCTGTCCCCATAGGTCTGTCCATCCCTTGATTCATGTCTGTGTCTGTGTCTGTGTGTGTGTGTGTGTGTGTGTGTGTGTGTGTGTGTGTGTGTGTGTGTGTGTGTGTGTGTGTGTGTGTGTGTGTGTGTGTGTGTGTGAATAGCGTCAATGCTAGCGAGCGTGTGTGTGTGTGTGTCCTCATGTTCTCGTCTGTTGTCTGTTACCTTTACCTTTACCTCTCTCTCTCTCTCTCTCTCTCTCTCTCTCTCTCTCTCTCTCTCTCCAGAGTCTGTGAGGTTGGTGAATGGGACCAGTGTGTGTTCAGGCAGAGTGGAGGTGAAGTCTAACCAGTCATGGGTCTCAGTGTGTGAAGATGACTTTGACCAGCAGGATGCAGAGGTGGTTTGCAGGGAGCTTGACTGTGGGCCTCCTTCAGTCCTCCAGGGGGCGCTCTATGGGGAAGTGAACGCTTCGATGTGGACCAAAGAGTTCCAGTGTGAAGGCAACGAGTCTGTTCTCCTGGACTGTAGAAGTTCAGACTCAACTAGAAACACCTGCTCACCTGACAAGACTGTTGGACTCACCTGCTCAGGTAATCAGGGACGTGCAGAGGGACCAGGAGAGCTGTGGCCTGATTCTTTTTTACTATACCCAGATTTAGAGGAATATCTAATTTTAAATGAACACTAGGAATCTAGAACAAATTGTAACCGCAGTGCAATGATGCAGTAAAGCCAATATACTCAAACAAAAATAATACTTGTACATTAACCGTTTCCGTACATAGGATGTCGCCACACGTCCTAGGGGTCCCAATCGACCCGTACATAGGACGTCTGAGGACGTCCTAGCGCATCCTCAATGATACAGGGCGAGATAAGAATATTCTGATTTTTTTCCTTTTTTTATTTGTCAGTTCGCCTTTCGGCTACCGTATGCTACACTCTAGGCAATTGTTAGCTTATCATTGACTTAGCCGTTAGCGCGGCGGAAAGAATGACTCGTCTCTCCTAATCCAGGGCGCTCTCCGTGGTGTTGAACGGATCGATATACTGGCGCTTCATTTCTGCTCCTCATCCGTCTCTCCCGCAAAATATGAACGCTTTTTGGATCATATATCGTATAAACTAAAACGATCGCAATGTAAGCTAGCTATGTAAAGTAAACTTGTTTTAGTGGATTGTTTCCGGGTCATGGGTTTCCGAGTAAAAGCGGCCATGTCTTTCCGGCACCCCAGAGCTCCTATTTTGAAGGACTTCCGGCACTGATTGTGTTAACCCATTTAGGCCTGACGTCGAAATTAAAATAATTAGGTATTTCTGAAAAACCTCATGTTTCTGTATCAGTGGTGCTCAATATTTCATGTCAAGGACCCCAAAAATTATATGTAATTGACCACCGACCCCCATCTGAAAATATGTTGTTCAAGGGATCCCCCAGAAGCAAAGTTAGAGTTAAAAATGTTCGCTCTGAAAGAATATATTCCAAATTTGCGCCACATTTTCACGATTTTTCAAAAATAGCAGACCTACAAGTTCATAGCGCGGCACTGAGTGCCGCGCTATGAGCTTGTAGGTCTGCTATTTTTCAATAGCTAAAGTATAACATAATGCTTAAAACACCAAAAGGGGTTCCCGCCCAAAATGGGTTAATGAAACAAACAACGCAAAATAGACTAGAACAGTCATACCAGGTCACTTTCCTATATCAGCTGAATCTCATCACGATTGCAAATGCTTTCCCCACACTGAAAGTACAAAAACTATCATTTCATTGGAATGACCACGATGGGCCGTATAGACATGAAGCAGGGGCCGCATGGGGCCCGCGGGCCGCGGGTTGAGTAGCGCTGCTGTACAGTATGTGTTAAAATTGATGAGTTATGTGGACACACCCACCTGACCCATCTCCTCTGCCTCCTCCTCCTACATCACAATGTGCTATGACAGCAGCCTATCATTTCAAACTTTAATTAGCATTCTTTTCAACATGCGTGTGATTTGCTTTAAATGGTAAATGGTGCATTTACTGTACATAGTGCTTTCATCCAGAGTGCTTTACATAGATTGTGCATTACATTCACCCATTCACACACACGTTCACACACCGATGGCAGAGTTAGTGTCTAACCTACTTAGAACCTACACTAACTCTGGGGGAGCCCGGGATCGAACCGGCTACTCTACCGGATACTCTACCCCTGAGCCACTGCGTGTCATAGACTGTGTAGAGTCTTAAAACTCTACTTAAAATGAAAGTAATGCATTTTTTTTATTTTGCTTTTTTTACTGCTTCCTTTCGTCTCTGTACAGATGTCAGATTGGTGGAAGGAACCAGTAACTGTGCTGGAAAACTGGAGATGAAACTCCATTATGAGCATGATGAGTGGAGACCAGTGGATGATTCTGACTGGACCCTGCAGTCATCATCTGTAGTGTGTAGACAGCTAGCATGTGGTTCTGCTGTTTCGTCACTAAGAGTGGTTGGTTCTACAAAGCAACCTGTATGGTGGATAACATCTCCCTGTGTTGGCTCTGAGTCTTCACTGAAGGACTGTGGAACAAATGCGTCTTATACTTCAGCCCACAGACTGGAGGTGATCTGTTCAGGTAACACCTGTTCAGGTGACTCTGTCTGTCTGTCGGTCTGTCTGTCTGTCTGTCTGTGCCTCACCTGAGACACCAAAACTGATACACACAGACACACAGAACACACACCTCCCTTGTGTTCTGATACACACAAACATCTTTACTTGTATTAACCTGAAGTACTAAATAAAGTACCATCAACAAAATGCTCACATATTAATAGGTTACCGAGTCCTGACTGTCCATTACAGAGACATGTTAGGAATTCTGAATACACAAAAATGAGTTATTTAGACAACTCCTTATTTGTGCGTAGTGATGTTGGAAAATGTATTCTTGAATGATCTCAACTAAGATCCCCCACTCGTAAAAAAATGGCATTTCAGAGATGAGCGGAGCAGTCCTGGAAAAGTGTAATGTATTTGTTTTTGATTAAAATTCTCTCTCTCTCTCTCTCTCTCTCTCTCTCTCTCTCCAGAGTCTGTGAGGTTGGTGAATGGGACCAGTGTGTGTTCAGGCAGACTGGAGGTGAAGTCTAACCAGTCGTGGGTCTCAGTGTGTGAAGATGACTTTGACCAGCAGGATGCAGAGGTGGTCTGTAGGGATCTTGGCTGTGGGGCTCCTTCAGTCCTCCAGGGGGCGCTCTATGGAGAAGTGAACGCTTCGATGTGGACCAAAGAGTTCCAGTGTGAAGGCAACGAGTCTGCTCTCCTGGACTGTAGAACCTCAGACTCAACTAGAAACACCACCTGCTCACCTGACAAGACTGTTGGACTCACCTGCTCAGGTAATAATAATCAGAACTAGAAAAGAACATTTCACATAATGTGACTGGTTTGTGGTCACCTGCAGCCTGGCATCATTCACTTCCCTGTGCAGTGAGTGAAATGTACTCTAGCTGCAGACACTGTCATGTCTGTGATTACTTTGATTCTGATGGGATGAGAAATCACATCCAATATAAGCATATGGTTGTGAATCACCAAGGTGGTAAAACTGGAGCTATTTAGGCTATTACCTTGTACTTCCTGCTGCCACCGTAGTCCAATTGAATTGTGGAATTGGTCGAATTGAAGAAGTAATCCAGCACCACACCACAAAGCACAAGGCACCACAAATATATTATGCCTAGGGCACCCAAATGGCCATCAGCTGCCCTGATTACCTCTATGGTCATGTCATCAAGGGAGACCTGTCCATTATTTCATATGTCATCCTGATTGGCTAAGATTGACCTCTACTATATTGTCGGTGGAGTCCTGTGCTCAGAGGAGCACATATTTCTAGTTTAAAACATGAAAATGACATTGCTAGCCTGAGATAAAACAGTAAAATACCAACTATACTTGCAATTCGGATTCCTATTTAACAATGAAAGTAATAGTACTTTATTTTAGTATTTGCCTCATTTTGCCACTGTACAGAGCCTGGTGACGTCATGTTGGAGGGAGGAACCAGTAACTGTTCTGGTATACTGGAGGTGAAACACCAGGAAGAGTGGAGACCAGCGGGTTCTATTTATGACTGGAACCTGAAGTCATCATCTGTAGTGTGTAGACAGCTGAACTGTGGCTCTGCTGTTTCAACACAAAGGAGGTCTGATGCAACCGTTGAACCTGTGTGGAAGATTCCATGTGTTGGATCTCAATCTTCACTGAGGGAGTGTGGAACAAAGGAGTCTCACAATTCCACTGAGAGACTGGAGGTGTTCTGTTCGGGTAAAACACATAAACAGTGACCTCAACTATTACAATAATGTGGACTCCACTTCACCTGCACAACTCGTGCGTATGTGCGTGCATGCGCGTGCGTGTTGAAACATGTTGCAAGAATTGCCATTAATAAGATAAACGTACGTTGACAACCACCCCCCCCTCTCTCTCTCCAGAGTCTGTGAGGTTGGTGAATGGGACCAGTGTGTGTTCAGGCAGACTGGAGGTGAAGTCTAACCAGTCGTGGGTCTCAGTGTGTGAAGATGACTTTGACCAGCAGGACGCAAAGGTGGTCTGTAGGGATCTTGGCTGCGGGGCTCCTTCAGTCCCCCAGGGGGCGCTCTATGGAGAAGTGAACGCTTCGATGTGGACCAAAGAGTTCCAGTGTGAAGGCGACGAGTCTGTTCTCCTGGACTGTAGAACCTCAGACTCAACTAGAAACACCACCTGCTCACCTGACAAGACTGTTGGACTCACCTGCTCAGGTATAATCTAATAATTTTAGTAATGTCCTCAAAGTATGAGGAGGGAAAATTACCATCTATGCCGCCAAACTTTGAGGACGGAATTGCAGCAAAATTAACCATGTATGGCCGACATTGGCGATGTGGTTGGCCGATTGGCTGGAAGGTGTGCCATTATTCCCATTATGCACTGTGATTGGCTGAGCATGGCATGAGGGTGTGCCACAGCCAGGGACACCCGTTATATATAAGTTGCACGGAAGTTGCATATTCCGTGCATATTCCGTGCTCAAACTTTGAGTTTTGAGTTTGACGTTTGGTCAAATCCGTTCCAAGAAGTCACCCGTTTGCCGTCTTGGGAGTGACAGTTCACCATGTGTTAGTGTTAGACAGTGTTAGGAATAGATCCCCACCATCTGTTAACAGAACACCACCATCCATTAACATGGAGTGGGAGAACTGAACACTTTCGGCTCACAAGGCATGTCTGCTCTAAATGGTTTGTAACGGTCTTGTCTCTGTACAGAGCCTGATGACGTCAGGCTGGTGGGAGGAAGCAGTAACTGTAGCGGTGTACTGGAGATGCAACACCAGGGAGACTGGAGACCCGTGGATGGTCAGTCCGACTGGAACCTGAAGTCATCCTCTGTCGTGTGTAGGCAGATGGATTGTGGCTCTGACGTTTCAACACAAAGGAGTCCTGCTTCAACGGTTGAACCTGTGTGGTGGATCACAGCTGACTGTGTTGGAACCGAGTCTTCACTGAGGGAGTGTGGAATGACACTGTCTCAGAATTCCACTGTCACATTGGAGGTGATCTGTTCAGGTAACACAAACAGTGACGTCCGTCTACTTGCCTACTTACTTAACCTACCTATCTACAGCAAAGAAACAGGATGTTTCTTTTTCTGAATTAATTTAAAATAACTTTTTTTGCATCGTCTAATTTCAGCAAAAGCCATACAAAAGCCTTACAATATGTTGGATCTCTAATCTTGGTCCCATCTCATTGGCTACTCTATACTGTATGTAAATATCTGCTGTACTATAATTCAATCACTCGTGTCTTGTTACAGATCTTCTGTTGAAGCCAAACATCAGCGTCTTCCCCACTCTAAACGTTTCTGAGGGCCAGCAGCAGGGGCAGCAGGTGTCTCTAAACGGGGTTTCTGAGGGCCAGCAGCAGGGGCAGCAGGTGTTGGAAGGTTCCAACTTCAGCATCAGCTGCTCCATCCTGCCACAGTACCCAGACGGCTCCTTCCACCTCACCTTCACTGGAGTCAACAGCACACACAACCACACCCAGCCAGCTGTCAATCACTCTGCCAACTTCCTGTTCTTCGAAGCAGGCCCCGGCCACCAAGGGAATTACAGCTGTGCTTATCACGTCGACGTTGTTTTAAATCACACCAACGTGTTTTCTCACAATGTCTCCTCTGAGAGCGACATCCTCTCTCTCACCGTCACAGGTAACCTGAATGAAATGACCTTTAAACCATTCTGGGCGGGAACCCCTTTTGGTGTTTTAAGCGTTATGTTATACTTTATCTGTTGAAAAATAGCAGACCTACAAGCTTGTAGCGCGTCACCGAGTGACACGCTACGAGCTTGCAGGTCTGCTATTTTTGATAAATCTTGAAAATGTGGCTCAATTCTTTGAATATATATTCTTTCAGAGTGAATGTTTTTAACTCAAATCTTTGCTTCTGGCGGCGGGGGGGTGTTTGGGGGGTCCCTGGAACAACATATTTTGGGCCAAATACAGATAATTCTGGGGGTCCTTGACATGAAAAAGGTTGAGCACCACTGACATAGATTCAGAAGCCCTTTTTTAAGAATCGGCCTCAGGTCTAAATGGGTTAAACTCACAATATGAATCTCCGTCAGGAATGATTCAATCAAACATGAAGGTTTATCAAATGATAATGTTCTTACATGATATGGTGATGTTTTTTTTTTTCACAGTCCCTCCTACAGTCCCTCCTACAGTCCCTCCTACAGTCCCTCCGACCAACAGCATCAAAGTTACAGTCACAGTGGTGCTGCTGCTGTTGATGCTGGTACCCATCGCCCTCTATTGTCTCTGGAAGGTAATACATCTTTACACAACACAAGACTGGAATGTAAATGACAGTTAAACCAGAGTTCAAGTGTCTTCATATACAAACAAACAATAGAGAGATAGGAGGGTTCTCAGGCAGATGATGATTCAGTGACTTAACGTTGGGTGTTTCTGTGTTTCTCCAGGCCACCAGAAGACATAATGCAGGAGTGTGGGACACTGCGACTGTTCATTATAATGTCGGAAATGAGAACATTGATATCGAGTATTATAATGTTGTTGGTTCTGATTCTGAATCTGACCTCGAGTATGAAGTGATAGATGAACAAGTAGTTGTTGAATCTGGCCCCATTGAAGAGGCAGAAGACTCAGATTATGAAGAGATAGATCAACAGGTAGTTGTTGAAGCTGCTGGACCCAGTGAGGAGACAGAATACCACCAGTATGAAGAGATAGATCAACAAGTAGTTGTTGAAGCTGGACCCAGTGAGGAGACTGGAGTCCAGGCCCCATAGACCCTTGAGACGCTCGGGTGGCACAGTAAAGTATGTGTGCCCACCATTGCGGAGTCTTTGGGGGTTCGAATCCACCACAATGCATCTGGCTTTGTCGAGCATCTACACGAACACATTTGGCCCATGTTCGGGGTAGAGAAGCCGGGCGGAGAGGGTGATATATATATATATAGTCACTGCACATAATTCTACAGAGTATTCCTTCCTGTCAGCAGGGAGTGTTTGGTGAGAGGAGTAAGATGAAGGCTCTACATCCTCCCGGTAGGAGCTCCAGGTGAGCTTGTGACAATGTACAGAAATGTGCCAATACATTGGCATAATGAGTAAATTGGGGGGAAAAAGGGTCAAAAAAAGGGGGGGAAAAGAAAAAAAGATTGACAGGAACAGACAGACGGAAGAACAAGTACTGTACTTTACCTGGTGTTGGTGGTTGTAAATAGAAAATGGGGAGAAAAAGGGGCAAAAAAAGAAAAAAAGATTGACAGGAACAGACAGACAGAAGAACAAGTACTGTACTTTACCTGGTGTTTGTGGTTGTAAATAGAAATAATTCCTCCCAGTCCACACAGACCAAAGCTAAACGAGGACAGACAGAAGATGTGATTTTGAAACGGAAGCCTTGTTGCGTTGTTATTTAGCTTGTTATGGGGGCATGGTTAAATCAATTCATTGAATGTCAGTCATCCATGCTGGCGCTGTATAATACTACAAATATTAGCCGTCCCAAACGTCAGGCTCAACCGCCGCCTATGCAGGCAGTGACCGCATCCAGTCAGGATGCTCTCTGTGGTTCCTCTGTAGAAGATTATGGGACCATGCCCCGAGAATTAATATTCCAAGCAGGCAACAGCAACACTTAAATAGTTGTGTAGGAGAATTAAAATAGTCAACTTGATGAAGGGCTATAGTCAGTGGTTGCTATACAATTGTTACTTTTACATATTTTATGCGATTAGGGTATTACTATGAATAATCTTGCATTATCATTCAAGCTAATGTGTAATCCCTCCATTTTATGATGTGTTTTGTTTATATCATTTTTACAGAACAGTGTTTGTTATGAGCAGTAAGCCATAGTGTAAATAGGAGGTTATTGTTCCTTTGCTTAGTCTCAACTTATGTAACTTAGATAGCATTTTATGCAGACATACAGTAGCACTCTATAGTGTATACGCATAGCTTCATTATAATGATATTCCACTGTTAGGTTGTTTGCTTACGTATGATTCATGATAACAATTTTTATGTATGTGATATATTACCTTGTTTTTGTTCTTTGATTTATTTTTTAAGATTTCAAGATTCTTTTTAAATCACAGTTAAGCAACTTTACTTTGTATTGTATCCTTTTCTCGTGTTACTTATCTCTATTGTTGGATGAACACCTCATTGAAGTTGGTATACTGTATAGTCCATTATGAAGGCATGAAACCCATTCAAAGTCCATTGATTTCAAAAGCGCATTGGAACTGAATGTGCCTTCATTACTGTAAAGTCGACGGTTGTGACTTAACTATTCATAGTTTTAAATAGTTGAATTGATGATATAATGTAATGTTTGTTTCTTTGACCCTTTTGAAATAAAGACAAAAGTCCTGAAAATTAAGAATGTTCTCTCCAGAATGTGTTGTGTGTAGTAGAGGAAGCTCCCATTGGTTACCATGAACACAAACGCATCCAACAGCAGCAGCAGGAGACAAGCTGCTACGATAACTAAACTGACATTTTAACATAGATAACATATTTGGCCATGAAAGAGCCTCGTTAAACACATTTTCATTCAAAGCAACACGAAAACAGTTAATGCAGAGTGAAAACATCACAATAGCGCACACGTTACACCAGAGCAAAGAAATATGAAGAATCAGAAATAATCATAATACTCACCTCTCCATCATCTTCAGGGGGGTTCCTGCAGGCATGGAGGCCGGGGCCACTGGAAAATATATGCAAAACATGTGTTCATTCTAACTGAAAATAAATGCATTTTGTTCTCAGTCCCCCTGGCTTAGTCTTCAGGACTATAGGCAGGGCTATTATGTGTATGTAACATAGGCCTACACATAAATAGCTACTACATAGGCTACTAACATACAGTATGTTAGTAGCCTATGCATGCACAGTCCTACAAGTGTGTGTAAAGCAAAGTTCTTTGTTTACCCAGGGTGAATGGACTAAGCTCGAGATGCTTGTTTACAGCCAGACCCTGCTCATAGAACATTTCATGGTAGGGGTTCAATGCCTTGCTCAAGGGCACTTCAGCGGTGGTAATTTTAACGTGCCGGTCCGGGGATTCGAACTGGCGACCTTCCGATAACAAGACCGCTCCGCAAACCGTTCGGCCACCGCTGCCCTAAGTTAAGACTCACCTTGTGGTTTTCTGGTTCTCTTTTATGTAGAACATCAGCAGGGTCACCACTGTCACTGCTATCACAATCTGAGAACCCATCGTCAAACAATAAAGGAAAAAAAGCGCCCTCTTTGCCAGTCAACAGTCTGTCTCGAGAGACTACTGCTAACATGACAGCTAAAACTGATCATGAGCAAACCTAGAAGTGTGTTACATGAGCACCCCCTGGTGGACAAACTTGTAAACAGCATGACATGCAGTATAATGGCATAATGGACTGTGAACAGACAACCACTGCAGTGGAGCAGTGGTTCCCAAAGTGGGGTGGGGAGTTCCAGGGGGTCCCCAGCTAAATGATAATTAGGAACCAAATGGACCCTTATGGGTCTGTAACTCTGAGAGTTCCATTTGTACACTCTCAGAGTTAAATTAACATAGATGTTACGATATAAATTGGGGTCTCAGAGATAGAAATGCCATTAAATGGGGGTCCGTAGACTAATCTGCATGTCAAACTGGGGGTCCTTGAAATCAAACTGGTTTTACTATAGCTGTAAAAGTCTTCTCTTATGGGGGTCCCTGGCATATGTTTTCAAATGGGGGTCCGTGGGCTAATTAGTGTCAATTTGGGGGTCCTTGTCATGACAAAATTTGGGAACCCCTGCTGTGGAGAGGGTTCAAGTGGATAATGTGTGTGTGCTCGTCTGCAGACACCACATTTAGTTTTAGTCTAGTTTTAGTCGACTAAATATCATAACATTTTAGTCGACTAAATCTACAGTTGTTGTCTCCACCAGGCCGAAGGCATGGGGAGAGAGTATGTTTTGCACTCCGTCCGTGTGTGTGTGTGTGTGTGTGTGTGTGTGTCCGTCCTTCCGTCCGTCTGTTACCAGCTAATCTCTGGCACCGTTAACCCGGTCGATGCCAAACTTTGCACACACACTCACTGCATGCCAATGATGAACCTCTGCCCCACATTTTTCAGAACGGCCTGTTATAGCGCCACCATGAGGCAGCTTTTCACATGTTTTACCTAAAACTGCACCGATCTGCGTGAAACGTTGCATGCACACTCCCTAGAGGCCAAGGACAAACCTTTGACCTGCATTTTCCGCATCTGCCTTTTATAGCGCCACCAGGAGGCCGACTTTTGTAAAACACATTTTTTGATATTACTCCTCCAGATTCTGTCCAAAAATCTCACAAATCGCTACACAGTATCTCTATGGTCATGTGCGCAAGTCAGATCTGTCCGATATTTCATATTCCATCCTAATTGGCTATAATTGGCTTTCACAGTTTGCAAGATTGTCCCGTTTTGAACAAAAGCCTCAAATCATGAACGCAGCGTGCAATTTACGTGAAATCTTTCACACATTTTCTTACTAGGCTGAGGAATATATCCCACCCTTTTCACATTGGCCTGTTATAGCGCCAACGACAGGTTGATTTTTGCAAAACACATTTTTGGAACAAAATGCCTCAAATCATCCAATTGCCATCAAAGGCGTATGAAGAAATGGCACCGTTTTCACATTGGCCTATTATAGCGCCACCAGGAGGCCACAACCTGACCTGCCCTGGTGGAGACCTGTGCCCCGAGGGGCACTTTTTCTAGTTTAAACTAAAATGGATGTTCGCGACCCTTGATGCCGTCGTAATGGCTGATTTTACACTGGAAATAGCCGATCTGCTATTTTCAGCATGAATGCAACAAAGTGTAAAATGACTTATACTGGATCTCTTGTCCACTAGTCACTTCCTAACATTTTAGTCTAGTTTATATTTGTTGATGAAATTGTCAGTATATTTAGTCTTAGTTTTAGTCATCGTAGCTTAGTTTTCATTTAGTTTCCATTTAGTTTTCGTCGGTGAAAAAAGGTAGTCGATGATCATTTATCGTCAAGATTTTGACGACAACACTGCTGACAACGCGTTGCGATCTTGTACATCTGCTATTTTCACTAGTTTGGGCCCCAGCCAGCGAGACATCAAATTTCTCTCTTGGGTCTCAAACTAAACATGTTTTGGGGACGACTGACACCCATTGTGGCTTCTATATTCTATAGTATTTTGATTTCTTGCCTTAATTATTATCATTATCCCAGCATGCCTTTACATAATAGTGTACATTAGGGGTTAATCTTGCGACAATTGTGTCTTTGCATTGTAGTTGCGATGCTCTGTTGGAGAATTAGCTATTTGTATTAATTATATATATTTATTAAACCATGAGCCATTACTGTCTCCAGTGCCTGTTATGTACAGTATATGACGTCATTTAATTTGCCTTTGAATCTTTGCTTTTGAATGCCAAATGTTGTATTCCATTTCAGCTTGTAGTTTGTACAGTATGCGTAGGCCCTACTGTAGGCAATGACTAGCAAAAGGATACAATCAAAACTTTATTAAGTACCATCTTAATCTGCAAGTAACCCAAATGCTTCATTATCAGCCATAACATCTGATTGACCTTGGCCTGTAGAGTTGTCTTTCCCCATATATGCTAGTTGTATCATGTCTCAAATGCACACTAATTAGGGGTGTAACGATACATTTTAACAACGATACGATACGTATCACGATACATGGTTGACGATACGATACGTGGACGATATTGGTTCATTATGGCGATACGATTCAATGATTTAAAATCGATACAGTAACTAATTAGCAAATACATTAAGTGAAACTTGTGGATAGTGCAGGTTTCTTAGGGGAAAGATTTATTATTATGGATATAAATAAGTAAACAGTGGTTCTCTGGCAAATAGATGGACATTGTATTTGAACACGTGGACAAACCCACGGCTTGACATGAACACAGAGAATACACACATTTATCGACCAAGTGTAGCGATATGGAATGGAAAAGTAATTAAACCCATCTTTTTCCTTTTTCTTCTTAAAATTGCTAAATACAATGCACAAATACTTAGTATTGACACAATTGTAATATATACATTGCAAAACGATTCGATACCGATTATTTCCATTGCAAAACGATACGATACAAAGTCAAACGATACGATATTTGCTGCTTCCATTTCGATATACTTTGAGTTTTTTTAAATTAAAATCGATATTTCGATATACAGTTACTATATCGTTACACTCCTAACACTAATGTCACCCTTAAGCCATCTGCTGCTGGCGTTTCACGAGTAAATGTTTAAAATGTCCTGTTTTATTGTATTTATTATAATACACTGGGCGTTTCTGAAAACAAAATGCAATGTTACAACCATGTCATTTTGGCCCTATAGATTGTGGCATTTTGACTGCACTGATAGAAAGTGCACCTGTTTCATGTTGGTGAGTCAGTGTAATGCTCCAGATTTGCTAGTCCTGTAATGTCAAAATGCAATGAATATGAACAATAATAACGTTGATTTATACAGCATACAGTGAGAAACTGAGAATGGTGGTGTCTCAAAACGCAAGAAATAAGAAAAAGGGGACTGGATTATTTAAGATTTAAGTTATTGACGTTTTCCAAAACTTTGGAAGCAACATTACTACTGAAAGACAGATCATCTTTATATCAATATTTTAAAGTAAAATAATAATAATCATATATCATTCTTGAACATAATACATGTATTTGTTTAGCTATGCAGATAATTACTATAGTTACTTGGTCTTCCCTGTTCTTCCCTACAAACATGACCATTAAGAAGGTTTGTGAGTGCTACTGTGCTATGAATGGTGCGTTTATATTGCGCTTTTATCCAAAGCGTTTCATAGTTTGCTTTACATCACCTAATCAACATGAGTTAGAATATATTAGCGGCCCCTCACTTCACACGGGTGTGATTTTTTTCTTCTACAGGCAGGTGTTACGTTTAGTGATAGTGGGTTAAAAAAAAGAAGCAAAACAATCCCATACTCCCATAGTCTGACAGACAGACAGACAGACAGACACTTCAACACTAGCACAGTGCTGATGAAGTTGGAGGCTATCAGGCAAGTTGCCATGTCTAGAATTCAACACTGGTGAGTGCGTGTGTGTGTGTGTGTGTGCGTGAAAAAAAATCCCTTTCTGGCCAAAAAGTACCGTTTATACGTGTGTGGGGGGCTCAGAGTGCGTCCACTAAGGAAAGTAGGGTTTTGGTGAGTAGCAAAAACGTTCTTTTAAAATATATGCTAAAGAGGAGAGGCTGGTCTGATTTCAATTTGAGATTTAAAACTGAAAGTCCCATAGCCTTATACTGCAGGGCAGAATCGTAGAAGCAGTAGAAGGCTATGGACCAGAGCTATCAGGGCTGGTACTCCTCCAAACTGTTCCAGTTCACTTTAGCTGTAATTGTGCTGCATGTGATTATAAAGCCGATTGAACCACTATGGACTTTAATTAATTTAACTTTTAAATAAAGATAATAAAACGGATTTAAACCACTATGGACTTTAATTAATGTAACTCTTAGAAACAGTTTTACAAATTACACCCATAACATCATGTATCACGCAGTGTCTGCTGATGGACACTAGATGGCGCCAGAACATCAGTGTACCAGTCTGTCCATGCGACGCATTGTGAGCTTTGTAGATCGGCTACTTTCAATAGATTTTGAAAACTTTAAATTGCACATTCTGCACAATGAGTACTTTTACTTTTGGTACTTTAAGTACATTTTGATACCAATATTTCTGTACTTTTACTCAAGTAGATTTTTAATTTCATACTTTTACTTAATTGTAATGGAGTACTTTATACATTGCAGTAGGCCTAGTGATACTTTTACTTAGGTAAAACATGTGAGCACTTTTCCCCACCACTGGTTATTGTAACTCAGCCCATAACCAGCACAGAGATCTCTTCAAACATTCTATGAAAAGCTTATAACGATGTTTATCAGACTGAGACTCAGTGAGAAAGTGAGTGTATAGAGATATAGGCCACATTAAAGGATTATGCATATCCATTCAAGCAAGGCAATGCAAGGCAAGTTTATTAGTTCGTTTCAACAACAAAAAGTGCTTTACATAAAACATCAAAGCATTGAGATATCAAGACAGAACAAAAATAACACATGAAAGTACATTTGAAAAAACAATAAGAGCATTTTTTATTTATTTTTAAGTCGTATGAAGATGCAGTGTCACAGTGAGACACATTCGTGACACGTCGTCAGGTTGTAGATTGTCTATCTTTGGATAAGAGGGGAGCCAACTCATTATGTTTTTGCTTTAGTAGGGCTCACGCATGCTTTTAAATGTTAATGCTCATAAGTTAGACTGAAGATCCCTTTCTTGTCTTTTTCAGGCGTAGGCTATATGATATGATTTATTAATGAAAATCACAAGTTTAGTTTTTGTATTAATAATGCAATCTGTGTATATAATATTGTATATTATTACATGGCTTGGTTGAATGCTTGATTCTGATTGGTCAATCGCTTAATTCAGCGGTGAGTTATCTCATGATAATGACCGCTCCGCTCTATATCACACCGATGGCTAATCAACGCCAGCTTTGATCAAAGCTTGCCTCGGCTCATATCAATCCGCACTTCCGCATAAAGAGGTGCCGGCCGCTACAATTTTCAAACAGTTTGTTGTTGTTTACTATCGCTGCTTCTCCACAGAACACAAAATGGACGATGTATTTAAAGGTGTAGTGAAATGAAAAATACGTTTTTCACACTTTTAGACCATATCCATGGTCATCATATGGGCATACCTAACAATGGATGCCAAAACAAATTGAAAATTCTCATTTTTGTGTGTTTTTATATCAAAAGTCCATAAATTATTACTTCCTGAAAACGAAAACGTGCTGCGTGATGACGTGTCGAGGCCAACATCGATCAAAGCCAATAAAAATGAAGCTCACCAGTTTAATTCCCCATATCTCCGCATCCGTCCAGCACAGGCTGCACAGCTGCTACTGATTACAGACATCTTCCGTTTTTATTCCCATTCAAGATAACATCCAGAGAGTGTATTACTCGGTTTCAACTTAATCATCACGCTAAAAATGTATCTGAAAACATTATAGGGTAGAAATAAGCCACATTAAGTGTAAACTGGTAAAGCTGGCTGACTATCTGATTTGTAAACAAACGCCACACGCTGTCCTGCGTAGCATAGCTACCCGTCCCTAGCTACCGTCCCATCCCCTGAAGGGATGCGACGCTCTGATTGGTTCAGAAACTTCATAGCGGTGTTTCAACTTGAGACCGTCTGAAACTTCAAAATAAAATGTCCACCATTTCCGTTTCACTACGCCTTTAAAGTTAATTTTAACATATTTGGAGAAGATGAAACATTAGATTCCTGGTTAATGGCTGACCTGTCACCTGTAAAGAGAAAAAGAAAAGAGAAGGAAAGCACGGAGAAAGCCAGACAACACCATGCAGAGACATTAAAAGACACAGAGAGCTCAATGACAATGACGTCGATAAAATTGAAGAAGGCAGACATGAAATAAACACAAAGCGAAGCACTGAATGGGCTATGAAGGTTTTAAGAGACTGGTTAGTTGAAAATAAGATGTCAACAGACTTTGACACATACGGAGCTGAAACCCTGAATCAGGTGCTGCGTTCGTTTTATGCATCTGTACAAAATAGCAATGGAAATTCCTACTCAATTCAATTATTAATTAAATTATTAATCAATTAAATAACTCAGAAACTACAAAACATTTCCAAAGTAAAAAGTTCCAGCATGTGTCTCCACAGTAAGCTGAATTATAAAAAGTGTGAATGGAGTTTCTATGTGAAAATGATTTTTTGACGTGCCATAACCTTAAATGTATATTATACATTTATCAAATTTGAAAGCACTATATTTCTAAAACTATGAAACATTTCAAAGATTATTTTTCAGGCAAACATGTCCACCATAAGATGAACCTGAATAGGTTTGCATGGGGTTTCTAGGTGTAAGTATGTAGGACTAGTAGCATGCCAAAGTTTGTGCTATTGCCATTGAGAATGCATTGGGCATTTAAGTTAAATAACTCAGAAAGTACAAAACATTTCAAAGTAAAACATTCCAGCATGTGTCTCCACAATAAGCTGAATTATACAAAGTGTGAATGGAGTTTCTAGGTGAAAGTGACTTTTTGACGTGACATAACCTGCCATTATAAATTTCTCAAATTTGAAAGCACTATATTTCTAAAACTATGAAACATTTCAAAGATTATTTTTCAGGCAAACATGTGCACCATAAGATGAACCTAAATAGGTTTGAATGGGGTTTTTAGGTCTAAGTATTTAGGACTAGTAGCATGCCAAAGTTTGTGCTATTTCCATTTCCAAGTTCCAGCATCTGTCTCCACAATAAGCTGAATTATAAAAAGTGTGAATGGAGTTTCTAGGTGAAAGTGATTTTTTGACGTGCCATAACCTGCCATTGAGCCCCATCATAAATGTCTCAAATTTGAAAGCACTATTTTTCTAAAACTATGAAACATTTCAAAGATTCCTTTTCAGGCAAACATGTCCACTGTAATGGATGCAATTCTAATTCAGCTTCATGCAAAATCCTGCTGGAAGCGATCATTTATCCAAATAGTTTCAAAAAGCACTGAAATGTTTTAAACACAACAGTCGTTTCTGAGAAGGGGAAGTATGGACCACAAGGCCGCCAGTTCGAGCCCCGCTTCGTCCAAAAGTAACCTGACCCTAAGAGGTGCTCATGCTGTGTTTTAGATCATTTTACACAATGACAAGTGTGATGTAAAGTGTAGAGGCCCATACCTCCACACCAAGAATGATAACTGTATGTTTGTCTATGGCAGAGATCATACCACAACTAATGGTAATGACAGTAGACATTGACAGTGGTGAACGGCAGTCGTTGGCATCTGTTTCAGAGTAATTAGATGAATGCAAACTCTTAACAGGCAATCAAATTCTGTATTGTGTAGGCCATTCTGTAGCTCATTATTAAATGTGCCAATTGTTATTGACTTGTGTCATAACAAATCTATCAAATATCACTTAATCAAATTCAAGTACCACCATTATGACTTACACTAAAATACAGAAGCGTACACATCCCATCCTATTCACACAGGAGGCAAATCAATTCTAATTACTATATCAAATATATGAACCATGTTAGGTTATTATTAATATAAGTAAACTTTATATGGACAGGGTTTGAGCCACTGCAATTTCCTGACATTTGGACATTTAAACATCACCCTCTAGTCTAGTCCTATAGTGTCCTAGGAGGAGGTGAAGACATGGTGGAAGACCATCTAGAGGTGCTTTGTTGTCTATTCTGACCTGACATAGCCTCTTTGGAGACAGTTGTCAACAGCTTCAGTGAAATTGTTCATTTGTTAACTGGACAGTGTGACAATGAATTGAGTGATCACATTTCCTTTTTTTTTTTTTTTTTTTTGTGGCTTTCGCCTTTATTTTATATATTTTATGGAGGGACAGACAGTAGGCTGACAGGAAATGGGGAGAGAGATGGGGGGAAAGACATGCAGTAAAGGCCGTCGGGATCGGGAGTCGAACCCGCGGGACACTGCCAGACTGGATTGCCAGCCAAGGTGCCTGGACCACTGAGCCATGGCCCAGCACATTTCCTTTTAAACATACAACGGTGAGACAGCCAGCAGCGCAGGGATTTGAACCCTGATTCTAGCAATGTAGAATGTACCGACTACAACTGCTTGTTTTCTGACATCACCATCCGTACTTGCATGTCAATACAGAAAATATTAAAATAGGGATGAGTGTTGCAGTGTCTTGATAAAGAACCGCCCAAAGCATCAACTCTAAATATTACACTAGTTGGCAGCATGCTGAACACACACAGCTACAAATAAAGGCCTACACATAATATAATAACACACAAATGGTATATGTTCTTGTTTGCGGTTCACTAGGGCCTATAGTACAGGAAATCTATGGAAAATACAGGATCAACCTCTAACTAATTGCAAAAAAAACGAACTCAGCTGATTTTGCATCTTCAATATATCCTGAATAACAGAAAAAAAGTTGCCTGGAATTGTCTGAGGGGAAAGTGTTGAAAATAGCCTGTACAGTGTGGCCACCATTGACATCCTATTATAAGGTAATATTTTCTAAATGTCCTTATGCTTTAAGTAGCATGTGACATATCAAACTAGGGGGTTTTCATGATGCTGAATCCATTCCAAGCATTAGTTTTGCATAAAAACACTCATTGGGCTAAATTTGGCCATAGCAACTTGCCCAAATGTGCTGACCTCATTACATTTTGGCAAGTTGCTATGGCCAAATTTAGCCCAATGAGTGTTTTTATGCAGAACTAATGCTTGGAATGGCTTCAGCATCATGACAACAACCTAGTTTGATATGTCACATGCTACTTAAAGCATAAGGACATTTAGAAAATATTGCCTTATAATAGGATGTCAATGGTGGCCATACTGTACAGGCCATTTTCAACACTTTCCCCTCAGACAATTCCAGGCAACTTTCTTTCTGTTATTCAGGATATATTGAAGATGCAAAATCAGTTGAGTTCGTTTTTTTTGCAATTAGTTAGAGGTCAAATTACATTATTACTGGACTACTAGTGAACCGCAAACAAGAACATAGGCTGCCTAGTTAGCCATTATCTTCAGGTGAATGGCCCATGCATTTTTTTTATTGCCATGGCTATGAGTCAGACCCATTGAAAATATTGATTGGGGTCAGGGGACCCTGGGGTCAGTTCCAAGTAGTCCCCAAAATGTGTTAATATAGCATCAAAATCAACAAGCCACTATACAAATTATACACATCAGAGCTATGTGGAAATGAATAGCCTATCTACAAGCTTGCAGTGTTGTGCGAGCTAGTACAGTCATGGGGGGTCACCAAAACACGTGTTAATATAGCATCAAAATCAGCGATGTGAAAATAGCCAATCTACAAGCTTCGAGATTTGATTATTAGCCTATTTGTCTAGCACAAGCGTTTAGAGCAGACTACAACACAGAGCGCAGTCAAACGTAGTCAGCTTCATTTATATTTTGGTGAATGATGGTGCACTACACACACACAGAAAATAGAAGATCTACAAGCTCCAATACGTCGCAGCATGGCACTCACCAATCCAAGCAGAGGTCCAACCAAGGGGGCAGGCAGACTTTCCAACGTTGAAGCTCTGGGTCCTAGTGGTAGGAGGAGGGACTACAGGCGGACCCGTGGATTCATGACCGGGAAACCCCGTGCAGCTGGGCTTTAACGTTGAGCGCTCGGTTGCCCTACGTCACTCAGGACCTCAAAGTTGAGGTCCTGGGAGGGACTTCCGGCAGTCTTCCGGGTGCTTCAAAACGCCACTGAGCAACTTCCACTGACATGAATAGCTGGGGGGGCGGAGCTTCGCGCCAGTTCAGGCTCTATTATATATATACTCTATGGGTCCAACACACCATGCCGTCATTCCTCTATTACTCCATATTTTAAATCCCTTATCCTGCCCTGCAGGTTTAAATGAACTATCAATGTCATCCACTTTAAAATCTTTATAGCCCATCCTCTTCTAACCTATATTTTTTAACTATTTTAAACCAGGTCTCATGGTCTCGTGTAAATAGGGGTGATTGGGTCAAAACGATGTTTCATTTTCTATAATATTCTGTATGGGTTGTTTATCAAATTCCTTTTCCATATATTTCCATTTTGCTATATAATCTGGTTTACACCAACATCCTACGTATCGTAGCTGGGCCGCATAATAGTACATTTTTTAATTTGGAAGACTCATCCCCCCCTCTCTCCTGGGAGTTGAAGGGTTTGAAACCTCACCCTTGGCCTCTGCCCTTATGTGGTAAACAACTCACCTTACCTGTGGTCTGTGCACACTGTACGTTGCTATGGTAACATGTCATCAAATGCTGCTGTTGTTGTGGTCATCACTGTTAGCATGTGTGCTATCAGGCAGAGGTTGAGATAGATATAAAAGTCCTGGCCAAAATGTCATAAAAAACACAACACATAAAATCGGAATGTTATTGTGGCCTATTGACCACAAACAGACCATCATGATTTGCTTGCTGGACCTATAATTAATTAAACTAGACCTGTACGTGCCCGTCGCAGTCGGCCACCGGCCTACTTTGGAATGATGCAACTTGGGAACCTAATGATATATGTTGTCATAGCACCCGTCAGCCGGTGTCCCACATGGAGGTCTGTGTATGTGCCTGTGTGTGAAGACTACACACTGAAAAGTGTATTTGGCAATCAATTAGGCCCACTGGCAGAGCCTGATTGGTTGAGCCTCAGTTGGCTGAGGCAGAGGCTGGAAATTGCACAGGTGAAAGGAGTTGGCCTCATTAGGCCCACTGGCAGAGCCTGGCCCAGGTGAAAGGAGTTGGTCTCATTAGGCCCACTGGCAGAGCCTGGCCCAGGTGAAAGGAATTGGCCTCATTAGGCCCACTGGCAGAGCCTGGCCCAGGTGAAAGGAGTTGGCCTCATTAGGCCCACTGGCAGAGCCTGAGCAGAGCCTTTTGTGGTGGTTCTGGAGAAGCGTGGGTCCGACCAACTCGATACCTGGCACTGCACTCCCTGTGGGGGTGTGGAACGCGTGTGTCGAATTTGAAGTCGGTGGGTCAAACGGATCTCGAGTTACGTGCATTACAACTGTACACACACGCATACTGCCACACACGTACGCAACGCGGGAAGCAAACGCAGCTCGTAAATTTCAAACAATTAAAAAAGAAAAAAAACAATTAGAATGAATTACGTACTTTTTTTTAAAGTTTTTTCTTTCTCTTTTACGTTTTCTTTTTTAAGGTTTTTTTTTCTTTCTACTGTGTGTGTGTGTGTGTGTGTGTGTGTGTGTGTGTGTGTGTGTGTGTGTGTGTGTGTGTGTGTGTGTGTGCGTACGTGCTATTGTGTGTGATACATCTGAGCCCCCTGGTGGCGGGCGGGTGGTGTCACAGCGTGACAGACAGACAGACAGCCTGGATTACATAGTAATCTCTCAATGCATTCGCAATAAAAAATAAAGATAGCTGCCCGTCCAGTCAGGATCAGGGAGGCTATTTCATTGGCCTGTTAATGAAGACAATGAAGCCGGGCGCTACGTGAATGGTCAGTTAATGAAGCCTCCTTACAGTCCGTCAGGGGCTGGGTAGAGCTATTTCAGCTGGCAAGTTCCACATCCAGAATTTATCTTTGCATTTATTGTTCCTTGTTAGTTCTTAAACAAATAATCACGTGCAGTTTTTCCCCCAGTGAGATCACCCTGAGAGTCATATGGTTTTCTGTTTGTTTTTTTAGCTGAAGAGACCCCCTTTACAGGGAAAACGATCTATAGCAATGATTGCTATGAGAATACACTACTACAAAGGAGATCCTGAGGCTCCCCTGCCACCACCACCAGCAGCACAACTCTCAGCAAGCACAATACTACACACTTGTGGCTTTGGTGACTCAGGATAAACTCGGGCAGATCGCCCGCCCGTGTCCATTAGAGTGCCTGCCCTATTAACCAAATGGACCTTTACGGGTTAATTTGGTTCCATTTGTACACTGTCAAAGTCATGGCGGTCCGATCATACCTAACTGGGGTCCTTGAAATTAAAAAAAAAACTTTGAGAATCACTGCTCTATTGCAATGATTACCATCAGAATACAAACCTGTTAGCCTTAATAATAATAATAATAATATGGTTACTAACTTAATACTATCAACATCTATCTATTCTATAGACCCTCTACAACAGTGGTTCCCTAACTTTTTCTTGTCAAGGACCCCCAGATTGACACTTTATTAGCCCGCGGACCCCATTTGAAAAGATATGCCAGAGACTCCCCAAGAGAAGATTGTTATGGCTCTAGCAGTGATTCTCAACCTGTTTAATTTCAAGGACCCCCCAGCTTGACATGCATTAGTCTACGGACCCCCATTCTCCATATTCAGACCGCAGCCATCTTGCCAGCAAGGTGATACCTAGGTGACACTTTATAGACAGCCCATTCATCCAAACAGAAAAGTCCTCTCTTATTATATTAAACAACGTCAAAATCACCAACATTGCAGCTGTAGGGAAAGCTTGCTCTTTCAATCTGTAAAGTGTTTGTTTCATAAAAATCCACCGTAGACATTTTATGAGCTACTTTCTGTCAAGAAATTCCTTGCAGATGATTTTTTTCCTAAGTGCTGGAGTTTGGAAGCGCTCGTTGACTATCACTCAACGGCCCTGCGTACCACCTGTTTTGAATGTGCACATAATGCAGGAGGCAGCAGGAGGTTGCTTTACTGATAACGAGCGCTTCCATACTCTGATACTTAGAAAATAATCATCTGCAAGGAATTTCTTGACAGGAAGTAGCTCATAAAATGTCTATGGTGGATTTTTATTAAACAAAAACTTTACAGATTGAAAGAGGATAATTCAAGCTTTCCCTACAGCTGCAATGTTGGTGATTTTGACGTTGTTTAATATAATTAGAGAGGACTTTTCTGTTTGGATGAATGGGCTCTATGTCACCTAGGTATCACCTTGCTGGAAAGATGGCTGCGGTCTGAATATGGATAATTGAATGCCATTTCTATCTCTGGGACGCCCAATTTATATTGTAAAATCAATGTTAATTTTACTCTACAAATGGAACCAAATGGACCCGTTTAGGTCCATTTGGTTCATTTGTACACTCTCAGAGTTACAGACCCTTACAGGTCTGTAACTCTGAGAGTGTAACACATGGAACCAAATGGACCCATTACAGGTCTGTAACACATTGAACCAAATGGACCCATTACAGGTCTGTAACTCTGAGAGTGTAACACATGGACACAAATGGACCCTTACAGGTCTGTAACTCTGAGTGTACAAATGGACCCTTACAGGTCTGTAACTCGAGAGTGTACTACTACAAATGGAACCAAATGGAACCTTATATAACTTTAAACTCTGATACTGTACAAATGGGACTCTTAGGGGTCAATTTGGTTTTACTCTCAGAGTTATGGGGGCCCTTGAAATTAAAAGGTTTGAGATCTGTATGCAATATCTTAAAGATGGAGTGCCACAATTTTTTATCACCCTAAAACATTTTCCAAAAAGTGTACAGTATTTGTTAAAATCATGCTTTTATGTGGACACGCCCACCAGTTCATTAAGTATGCCTGGTTTGCCTGGTGGGTGGTGATGGGTGGTGATCCACCTGAACTGAAGCGCATCCACAGCTGTAGTTGTATGATAAAGGGGGAGGGGTTAGGGGAGGGGCTGATATTATGATGTCACTATATTACTGTTTATTTCATTGGCCCGTTTGACTGTCAAGGGTTTAGCCTCCAGGAAGAAACCCTAAATACAAAGTTAAAACACTGTTGCACATAAAAACGACTCAAGGGTGTCTAATAGAAGGTAGAAGCTGACACGGGACGGGAGTGGATTTCCACTCCTGTCCCATCCCACTCCCACAGAAGAAAATCCTTTTGTATTGTATATATACTGTATATTGCCCAACAATGTTTATGTATACAATATACTGTCCGTTTTGAGATTTTGCAGCCAGTGTGTGCAGTTCAGATTGTTGGAATATGCAGCTGAAAATGACTGATGAGAGACTGCTGGATATTTTGTTTTATATCCTGCAATTATTCAGTTTGGCTGATTGGAGACTTCTTATTCCAATGAATTGGATTCAGTTGTAAAAGGAGCTGGCTAAACAGATTGTGTTCTTTAGCGGGTGGAAGGGCCCCCGGTTGAAAAGTAATATAAAGTAATGTGTATTACTCTTGATATATTACTCTTGATTCCAAGTAATAAGTAATGTAATATTATTACTTTTTCTAAGGAGTAATAAAATAAAGTAAACATATTACTCTCCTAAGTAATATACTAATATTGCCCAACACTGCTCACTTCACACGGGTGTGATTTTTTTAGGACTATCCACAGCCCACCAATGAGATCTTATAATGAGTGAGGACCAATCATAAAATGATTTCAAAAACGTACGATTTCAAAAACGTAATAAAGATAGGTTTCCGTTGACATACATGTATACATACAGACATTACCTTTAATTCACCCGACACTGAAACATATCCTATAATTACGTCACCATCGACAGCCAGTTATAACCCGACATTGAAAAATATATATTAATTACATCACCATCAACATCTAGTATATATACCTCTGAGCATACGCATACAAAAGCCAGCACGACAACAATACTTGCGCGCTCTGCTTGTGCAAGTAACTAGAACTGCACTCTGTCGAGTGCCTACGAACGTTCAAATCTCATGTGAAACATTGAACTTAAATACTAAAGTCTGGTTATAACTGACTGTCAATGGTGACGTAATTACGATATGTTTCAATATTGGTTGGGTAACAGGTAACGTATGTATGTATACATGCATGTAAGTTGAAAGTACGTATGTATGTATGTATGTATGTATGTACGTACGTGCGTATGTATGTACGTACGTACGTATGTATATGTAAGTTTTAAAGTACTATACTGGGGTCGGCTGGCTTTTCTATGCGTATGCTCGGAGGTATACTGATTTTGAGTGTGGCGTAATGAAGATATATGTATCAATGCCGGGGTATAACTTTCGATGGTGACGTAATAAAGATTACATACATGTATACATACAGACATTACCTTTAATTCACCCGACACTGGAACATATCCTAATTACGTCACCATCGACAGCCAACCCGACATTGAAACATATCTTAATTACGTCATATCAAACATCTAGTATGTATACCTCCGAGCATACGCATGAAAAAGCCAGCACGACCACAATACTTTAATGAAAAATAGCATTGTAGCGTTATGGCTCAAGACCACACCTGATTTTAAGACCAACACATCCCCACATGGGGCAAAATTGGCGCAATAACATTATGTATTTAGACTACTGGTTCTCAACATGGGGTCCGGTGACCACATGGGGTGCAAATGGAACCGTGCAGGTCCACACACACACACACACAAACACACACACCCTTGTGGGGCGCAAGGGGTACCGAATGAGACCTCGGACAATAGCGAAGATAGGCCCCTCTGTGTTAGGCTATGACAACTTCGACACTAAAAGAGGAGCCGGGGATCAACCGCTGTACCTCCTGAGCCACTGTCGCCATAGTTTCAGCCGATTCGAGTCCCACAGGTTTCCATTATAAAATATACGATTTAAATATTTCAAAAAATATTTCATATGAAACGTGGAAAAAAGGGTGGAATCACAAGATATGTCGTGCTGATCGGTTCAGTGAGATTAGCTCCGGATACACATTCACACACAGACCAACCCTCTTATACACGGCTAGCCTTCGAAGGCACGCTATAAATATTGAAACTGATATGGACACTAAACTATGTTTTTCTTAACAAAAAAATAATTAATTGGAACTGGCAAACTGTGAATCTAAAATGAATTGTAAACCAAAATTAAAAATGAAATGAAGATAAAAACGGTACAATACACAATCATATCAGAGGAGCCTTTTGGAACCCACATTGCTCTCTCTGCGGGATCCTCCTGTTGGACTGATAGCCATTCTGGCTCCACGTCAACAGGCTCCGCCTCTTCTTCAGCCTCAGCTGGTAGTTCAGAGTTGGCAGCCGCCACAGACTCGTCCTCGACCTCTTGGAACCATGGTGGCTCTGACCAGCGCGCGTGTTCGTAGAAGGCTGCAGCGTCTGGATCGGGAGCGGGGTCTACATTCAGTTGCTCGACTGCGGGTTCCGCCGCTTTCTCCGATCCAGGCCTGTCAGGCGGTTCAGGGTTTTCATTTGCCAGAGACGGGTCCTCGTCTTCCTCCCGTCTGAAGCCAGAGCTATGTTTCCGTGCATGGGTGTGTGGCCCACGTGGAAATCCCTCCCCTGCCAACTCAGTTCTCTCCTCCACGTTGAGATGCCAGATGCCACGGAACATTATGGGCCTCTTACTGAGTACCTTCTGTACCGGTTCAGAGTTGTCAAATACCACACAGCCAAAGTTAGGGAGCTTCCCGCCACTGGCGATATTGAGCTCCAGCACCACACCGAATTGCTCAAAGAACTCCGTGAGCTCAGCCTTGTCCACTTCATGAGGGATGTTTCCCACAACCAGTTGGTGGGCGTTGCATTTCCTGACCCGTGCCTCCCCTTGCCTCCCTTCCGACACTGGCCTGCGTCCTCTACGTATGGCTGGAGGGCACCCAGGTGGTCTCTGGCTTGGTGGGCCTCGTGGTACACCCTTCGCTGCTGACTTTGTCTCTGGCCCATCTGGGCCAAAGAGCTCCAGGAAGTTGTCGAGAAATTCCCGCGAGTTCTCTTCCCACTTGAGGATGAGTTCGTGGCATTCCTCCTCCACCTTGTGGACAAGGTGCTTGGATTTCTCCTCCACCATTCGCACAGTCTCCTTCATCTTGTCCACCTGGTCCAGGAGCCGGTACTTGTTGTTATTAATAAATCCGACATTTAGTTCTTCGGGTGTGAATCCCCGCTGCAGGTTACGCCGCGCATAGAAGTCATAGTCTCGGACGATACGAGCGATCAGGTCGGATGTGGAGATGCCCTCTGTTCTCCTGGTGACCACAAACATTCCTGCTTCCTTGATGTGTTTATAGATATCCTCCGAGTCTCCGGAAGTGTACGGAATGTCATCATGGGCCACAAAGTCGATCTTGTGCTTCTTGAGGAAGTCCGTGGTGATGGTCCAGGGAGCGTCACACAACACCTCATCGACATAGCGGCAGTGCCTCACCGCGTCGTAGCGCTCCGTCTCGTTCATCACCGTGAGGCCCTTGTACTTGTGAGTGAGTTCATCACTGCAGACTCCTACAATCAGGTGCGTGTTGGGAAATAGGTTTTTGGCCTGCATCAGAGCGCGAGCGTGCCCCGAGTGGAAAAGGTCAAAGATTCCATCGGCGTACACCCGTACCGGCCGGTGCGCTGGAGTGCCCCTCTCCGCCTGGGCAATGGTCAGCTTGTCAAGAGGCACGTCCACTTCAAAGACTGAAGCCTTTGCAAAACTGGCCGGCTTCTTTATACTCATGACAAGTGTTCCGGTTCCCTATTTATACTTACCTCTGCTGTGCCTTATTCCTATCAGTGCACTCAACTTAAAAAGCTCAACTTTATTGTAACCATTATCTGATGGTGTGGTGACTAATGACACCGGTGGTAAATTTGGCAGGAAATCTGTCCTTGGCCTTCTTTCTAATCAGGTCCAACTCAAAGCACTTCCAGAGACCCATTATCATTGGGCAATCTATGATGTCAGTACTATAATGTCAGACATCTCTATATTTGGGCGAAACTGACTGACAAGACAGAGAGATGGATAGAAACAGATTTGTGTAACTTATACACACTCATCTATGACGTCAGTGATCTCGATACAGTCTTGTCCCTTCCGGATAAGTGCATTGTGTTGCGGCATTTCCAGCAGTGAATCTTCCCTTCCCGGGCCACATTAGCTACTTCATACTGGGGGATCCTGAGGCGCTCCAAGGCCGGCGTGGAGATATGCTCCCATCTGGTCCCTGTTTTACCCGGGCCCTCTCTGTCCATACTCAGGGCATGTCCCGAGAAGATCCTCCCAAGGGAGACGACAAGGAGACATCCGTGGACATTCCTGTACAAGTATTTGATTTTAGATGGGCCTTGGTTGGTTGGTCTGTGTTGTTGTTTCCAACTATAAGTTGGAGTGATTTGCGTATTGCGACACGTAGTGGTTCTAATCTCAAGGTGGGACAAATTGAACTATTTGGTACCCATACAGTAATGGGCCTCCGTGGCCTAATGCACACCAAACTGGGTGTCCTTGAAATTAACCAATACTTTGGACTTGCTTTGTATGCGGAACGGCAAATATAAAAGTAATATGACAGCACAGCAACAATATGATGTACTGGGATGCTGAACCATGATTTTCAATTTAAATTATTGTATGGAGCCTTTGAACTTTTCATCTCGAGACCCAGAAGATAGATTTGCTGTGTCCCCAGGGCCCAAACCTACATAACCACATTATCAAAGTGATGCATTGTGAACTTGCAGATCTGCTATGTTCACATGTTTTAAATGCATGGCATCGTTTAGATATTTTTGAAAATGCCAGAAATTCTCAAAGTCAATACTTTTATTGGTAAACTTTTCAAATAACAATTTAAAAAGGTTATGTAAAATTACATTACATAACTTTTTTAAGTAGTTATTTAAAAACAAAAATAAAAGGATATTTACTCATCGTTTAGGAAACGCTTCTCTTCAAAGGAGCCCCCCACTGCCCCATGACTTCTGTCCACTCCAAGGACACTGGTTCTTTCGCTCCTCCCTAATTACCCCTTTATTTATTTCTTTTAAATGTTTTATCTCACAATTTTTGCAAATCAAAAAACACCCGGTGTCAATTGTCTAATGTAACCTTGGGCGCTACACTCCCTCTGCCCTGGGGAGTGCAACGGTCTGACCTCATGCTGCCTTCAATGCATGAGAGTCCAAGCCGCTTCTTTTCACCTTACATGGCGGTGTTTCCCCAGTTGGACGAAGCTTGTGGATGGAACACGTTATTCCAACCAGTTCCTTTTCCCTCCATTGGGTGGATTACGGCATGTTTTTTTGTGAGGGTACCTAGGGGACACGGGGAGAACATGCAAACCCCGTCTAAACTAAGTATGCACCCCCATCTCATCACCCCTCTCTCCCTCAGAGAATCCAGAAACGTATGTAGAGGACGAGGGTAATGATGAAAAGAGCACCGGCAGATAGCTTGGCGTAGTTAGATCTCATGTTGAGGTATTTGGCATCGTTGCGGTACTTGTTTGACAGGGTGGACAGATTGCTGACTTTTGTGTCTAAGGCAGACAGAGACTCCCCACGTTGCAGAACCTCCTCGATGTTGTCCACCATGATTCTCTGGACATCCTTCAGCTCCGTGTTAATGCTGCCGAGGTTCCTCCTCGCCCTGCTGTCGACGTAGGACTTCTTTGTCTTCTGGATGTACGTTTCAAACTCAATGAAAGAGTACGGCCGTGACACTGTAGGCACTCTCCCTCCGTACTTGTCATGAAACGCCGTTTGGAGGTCATCGAGGTACCCAAAGGCCATGCTCTTGGGAAACGTTGCTTCGCATAAGGCCAAGTAGCACACACCTTCTTCTATCACGTAATGGAAGGCCATCACCCCGTCTTCCAGCGTGTTGTAGCGTTTGGAATTGTTGCTATTGAGTTTACGGCAAAGCTGTTTGGCTTGATTCTGGTATTTCTGGAGGTCTCTTTCTGACTGCTGATCCTCTTGCATTGATGCTGCAAGCGGCAGTCCATCCGCCACACGGGCTACCATTGTTAGAAAAATCATCTTTGTGTTGGAATGTTTAATTGATCAGTCAGAACAAGGACTTTAAATTCAACTTATTATGGGACTGTGTTGAAGGGACCAGACGCAGACTTGCAGACTCACAAGATAGCTGATCACACGGGAAAGCAAATGGAAACTGGAAACTGACAGTGAATGAAAATGAGCACACTTAGTAGTGCTAGTCATGCACCGTTATGCACAATTATGTATTTCAACGTTCATAAAGTTATATGCCCGCTCTGAACTTATATAGACGACTGTGAAGTAATGACATCACTCTTAGACATCACCCTACATGTCACTCTATAACTTGCATGTCCCAGACTTTGTTCACTTCATGGGGCCAGTCCAATGGCGGCTCTTCTACATAGACTTCTATTGAGAATGGGGACAACAAATAGGGACAAGTCCTGGACCGGAAGTAGGCAGAAATGAATTGGACCCAGGGCAACAGCCCGGCTTTAATGATCTTAAAATCCCTTTATTTTAGATTGTTTTGTAGTACATAAACATTACAGAGACTTTAAGTGTCACTGTACAATACTTTAAAACAGTTGTCATGTTGCACACATGCCTAAAATAGCTCTTATTTGCGCCGCCCTCGTTGAAAACGGTGCCGTGTCGTTAGTCAGAAGGTTCCTTGTTCCGAAATTACTATCCCTATCTCTAATCCTAACCTAAACATAACCGCAAGCACGGGAGCAGTGCATGTTCGGACTAACGGGACTTCGGATCTATGGGCAGTTCCCGTTGAAAACAATGTATTCCGAACTCCAGAAGCATACATGGAGATCTAGGGGTGATCAGGTGTGATCTATTAGCTAACTAAGGCCCTGTCCAGAGCCTGGGCAGAGGCTTTTGTGCTGGTTCTGGACAGCCGGCTGTCCAACGGACTCGACACCGGGCACTGCATTCCCCCTATGGTGGTGTGGGACATGTCACACAAGATTTGTTTGCCTTAAGCCTTAATGTCAAGTCCTGGTGTGGGTCAAATTTGAAGTCGGTGCATTAACTCTCCCCACTCAGTGTTCAATTTAAAAAAAAATCACAGTAAATCATGTGCCATTTTCCCCCCCATTTTTCTATATGTATGTATGTACATACATACATACATACATACATACATACATACATACATACATACATACATACATACATACATACATACATACATACATACACCAGTTCCATGGATGTAAGATATTAATAATGGTAGACATAGTAGAAATATAGGTCCTCATTCACAAAGGAGAAATACGCCAGAGTGTAACGTATGCGTAAACAGATACTAAATATCATCGTATTTCTCTGTCCGATCACGCTGCGATTTGCTCCCGTCTTATTCAGGGAAGCTGGTGTAATCACTTCATTTGTGCGGATCGCAGAGTGTAGCCTTTCCGCATTTTTCCCAAGCGATTCGCCTGGTGTCGCCTGGTTAGAAGGAACATCCACGCCCATCCCACACCATATAAGGCAACAGGAAATATCGAAATACGTCATCATAGACTGCACAGAGCTTTAAATTATATACAACAGCCGCGATGAGCTTGTAGAGCAGTTCATTTTGACAGGCGGGTCTCTGCACGGACAGATCTTCAAGCAAACAGCGCGAGTTATGTATATAATTATAAACGAAACTTGCCAACTTGGCACGCATTGCTTCACTCCTTGTTAAATGTCAGAACGTTAATAAGTTAACTGATTACAGTTACTTTCACATAATGAGAAAGAAGTTAATTTGTACTGTTCACCACACGACCAAATCAAATGCTATATTACAACTCGGCAATGATAAAAGCCCTTACTGATAAATGCACTGCAGGGTTATAAAAAATAAAAAAAAAGAACAATTGAACACTCGCCTGCAGAGGTAAAATAGATACCCGATAGGCCTACTTTTTTTTATCAGAGCTGCATTGATTCATGCGGGGAATAGATTAATATCATGATCTCACTGTCATCTGTCTGAATGCCATGTGGAGAATGGATTTGTTCTGATCATGGACACGTAGGCATAGGCCTATAGCTATTTAAATTTTCAACCATATACGGCGGGTAGCCTCCTCATATTAAAATGATTCGCGGGACATTTGGCACCAAACTTGATTGATCTCATGATGAGATCAATGTAGTAGCCTATACAGCCTAGCTATAAATTCCCCGTATTATAATTAATTAAGGTGCACTGGCTTAAAACTATGACTGGCCGAATTGCACGCGCTGATGCAATAATGTGGACTTCTATTTTTTGGTAGGGCTAATTAGCCCTCGTGACTGCTGTCTGTCTGTCAGACCGGCATGTCTGTGAACCATAGAAATCATCTGTTCTGTCCGGGCCGGACTCACCGCGCCGTTATATTAATTTTCCAATGTGAATTTCACCCAGATTGGACTGTTCTCCCCCCCCCCCCCCCCCCCCCCCCCCCACACACACACACACACACACACACCGACAGTCAAAGGAGCTCCGTAACAAAACAATTTCAATAGGCCTACTGCAGGCATTACTACACTAAACAACGTTGGAGTCGTACAGTGCAGAATGCAGATAAGTGTATGTTCTTATTATTATTGTGAGTTTGTTTTTTAACATGCAGCGCGAGTCCACGAGAGCCGATCTACAAGCTCACAACGCGTTGCACTGCGAGTAGAAAGCTGTCAAGTGAGCAGCGCAATCGCGCATGCTAGAAATATCCTAATAAATAAATAAAAAGGTGTCGGGCTCGGGGGCAGTTTCTGTATGGGACTCTAGGCTAACCTGCCTCTAGAATGCATGCATTTAGGCATACAAGTGATACTTGGCTTTTATATAAGCTATCATTTTTTTACGTGCTGACCAATGTTTTGGACACATGCCTACATATTTTATCTGCGATTTGGGGACTTTTAATTGATTCAGCATGAAGACTAAAGCCTTCTGAATAAATCTACGCAAGCCGTACACGACCATGAGAGCTGGCGCAGCTTTTAACGGAATTTCCGACCAACCCACGTCACCGTCAAGTTCACGTTCAAGTTCATGAATTCCCACGTAATGTGGGAATCCACGTAAATGCCTGTCCGCTCACGCTCCGCTCACGTAACGTCACTTTATGAGCGTAAACGCCGTTGTGAATGAGGACCATAGAGTGGAGTGGAGTGCAACTCTGGTAATTCCTCACACCTTTGTCAGCCAGCAACACGTCTGTTCACAGGTCATGTACAGGACTTTGCCTTGCAGAAGTTTCCATTCCTAGACCAGAAATTTGATAAGGCTGCTCTTGTTGGAGGAACTGCAAAGGAACTTCCGCCACTGCCTTACTACTGCTATACATAGTGTCCACCAACAAGGTGCTTGTGTTTGAGTGTTGCGTCTGCACCCCGGTTGACTCGTTCTGCATCCTTGATTGAAGTCTTGCGGTAGACATCGAAAGCAACATAAATTCGTTCACTTTGTGCACCTTCCTGGAGGACCCGGATCAAAAGTGACTTTGCCACCCGTTTAAATGTTAAGTTGTCACCATTGAGTTTTTGAACGATGCCCATTCCATCGATGATGCAAGCAGATGGGGTTGGAACGTTTTCTGCTGGAGACACATTATTTTCCAGTTCTCTAGCAAGTGCAGCCTTTGTCAGTGCCCATGGCAACGGGCCAAATGGGTGAGAATTAATGGCTGCTCTGGCTATAGTATCTTTAACGCCAATACCTTTCAGGTTGTGGTTTAATTTGACCAGTTCCGTCATGGACATGTTATCTGGATATACATGTAGGAGGAGTTTACCATTATCATCAGGGAAGATATGCAGGGCTCCACCAAACTCGGTCTCCAGCCTTTTTTCTTACATTCCTTTTGGTTGACTCCCTGACTTCAGTAATTCCTTTGGATTTTACTGAAGCAACCAGTCTAGAAGATAGATCAGTCATTGTCTTCACATTAGAATTGGCACAACTCCGTGATGAGCAAGCTGGTTTCCGCAAGGACAGATCCTGCACAGACCAGATTGCAGCGCTGCGCATCATTGTGGAGCAGTCGATAGAGTGGAACTCGCCCCCTATTAACTTTGTGGACTATGAGAAAGCCTTTGACAGCCTAGACCGAGAGACCCTCTGGAAGCTTCTCCGACATTACAGGGTGCCGGCCAAGA
The DNA here is from genome assembly GCF_951216825.1 of Electrona antarctica. Lineage (NCBI taxonomy): Eukaryota > Metazoa > Chordata > Actinopteri > Myctophiformes > Myctophidae > Electrona > Electrona antarctica. The sequence continues at coordinate 44,551,105 of NC_136799.1, forward strand.
TCGTTTCCATCATCAGGAACTCCTATGAGGGACTGACATGCAAGGTGGTCCATGGAGGGAAGCTCACAGAGGCATTCCAAATGAGGACTGGGGTCAGACAAGGTTGTCTGCTCTCACCCTTCTCTTCCCGTTAGCCATTGACTGTATAATGAAGACCTCCACAGCACAGAGAAGGTACGGAATTCAGCGGACACCTTGGATTCAACTCGACGACTTGGACTATGCAGATGATGGCACGACTGTCGCACACCCAACAACAGATGCAGGGGAAGACCAACAACGTGGCAGCCATTTCAGCACAACTGGGACTCAACATCCACAAAGGCAACTAGGCAAGACCAAGATCCTCAAGACCAACATAGCACGGCGAGGCATTGGATGAAGTCGAAGTCTTTACCTATACCTAGGCAGTGCGATCGACACGCAAGGTCGCCGATGTTAGAGCTCGGATCCGAAAAGCCTGTGCAGCATTCGTCCAATTATGGAACATGTGGAGTTCCAAATAACTGACTCCCAACACCAAAGTCAGGTTCTTCAACAATAACGTCAAGGCTGTACTCCTATGCGGTGACATGGAGAACTGCAGCTGCCAACAACAAGAAAGTGCAGGTCTTCATTAACAGCTGCCTGCGGAAGATCCTCCACATCCGATGGCCTGACACCATCAGTCAGAAGCAGGGGCTCGCAACTCACTTTGCTCCAGACATTTTTTATTCACGAACACAGCAGGCAGGACATACGAATGAAATATTATAGGTAAATTATGCATTTCCGGGATCCTTAGGGTCATGTCAGTATTGCAGATTTTGTGTTTGTGTCACTGATGTTTCTTGATGGCACAGGACTAAAGCAAATAGTATGATTTAAGCAGATGTGTACAAAATGTTTTATTCTAAGTTTGAAGAGCTCTAGACACCACTGTACTTGTGCATATACACAAAAGGGCTTGAATGAATGCTTAAAGTTAAAATGATTACAAACGCAGTATATAAATATGGAATGCAACAAACCAACAACCTCTGCATCCACGGGACACACTACTGTACTCACCATGTAGGCTACAGTAATAATAATACACCGTGAAAAATGCGGTAAAACAATAATCCACGGACACGATCATTTTGCATGGCCGCACCCGACCTCATGCTACGTTATAAACAATAAAATCCACGTAGGAATCGTTGTAGAACCACTAGTTTGCAATAATAACAACACTGACGGGCGCCGCCATCTTGCTTAGAAACGAGCGCTGATCGGTGACATGCGGTGAGCGAAGCGCAGCCTCGAGACCAGAGCCGTTTAGAGAGAGAGAGTGACGACAACATACCGTTCAGTGAGTCATGCAGCTCCATGAATAAACAGTGAACGGAGTTGTCGCAGCATCTAAACGGCACTGCCTCCGACAGAAAGATTTAGGGGAACATGTTGTATGTTTCTGTTGCGTGCGTTGTGGTGAATGAATGTGGTGAGTCAATGAAGTACAATACTTAGGAGAACAAGTGCTACAGAGACTTTATTCTTTTTCAGTTTGTAATCCAGATCATGGATTGAACAATGGAGTACCCAAATACACTGTCTACAAACCATTTATTTTTGACAATGAGTCACTTTAATTGAGCTGTGCTGCAGTGCATTATACATATGCACCATACTTAATTTAGCTCACTGAGCACCACAAAGTAATTAACTTATATTTTATTGTGGTGCTATTATATTTACTTTATGTACTGTTCTGCATACTTTTCACTGTTCTGTTTGCATACTACTACTGTTTGGAAAAATCTTTGCAAATATAAAAACTTCAGATTTGTGGTTCATTTCTTTCAGATACATTTCTACATGAATATATAACCACATTGTAACCATACAAAATGAAATGGGAGTTAAATGCTGAAATTGAGGGGCGATAATATATTAAAGTCTAACTCATGTTGATTAGGCGATGTAATGGTGATGTAACACAAACGGTGCCAACACAAACATTAAACGCCATTAACAATAAAGAGACAATATGACGTAATGAGGCACATTATGACTAAATTGTCCCTTCCCCAAACATTGAACTAAAGACAAACATTAAACCTGTGAATAGGAGGGGCTATAGCGCCCCTAAAAAGCCCATATGGTTGAGCGGAGTACATTTTAGAGCCATGTTGAGCTCCATATTTGGGCCACACTGACGTTATATTTGATGACAGAGCATCTTATGCGGTTTGGCTTAAAAACTGAAATCCTTTATTGAGAGTGAATCTGCAGTGATGGATACAGGATATATTTCTAAGCTATACCGTCACCAGCCAGGGATATAATCATGGCATACTCACTGTCACGTCTAGGCGTGGGACACATGTCCGCGATCAACGCAGCCGCAAGGAAAGTGTTCCCGATCCCCACCAGGTGCACCAGCAGCACATCGGCGGGGAGGCTGGCGGACGACCCCGGACAACGAAAAGACAGGCGGCGGCTCATTGCCGCGGACGAGAAGCTGGACATCGCCGCGGTGACGGGCGTGCCAGAAGAGCACGTCGGAACGCGCAAGGTGCGCATCTTTGTGCCGACCAGGACGGCCATGCAGTCGGGAATCGACAACACCGGTCGGTGGCACGTGGACTTTGACACCCGCGAGCGCTGGGAGAACCCTCTGATGGGCTGGGCCTCCACGGCCGACCCCTTATCCAATGTGCTCCTAGCGTTCACGTCCAAGGAGGACGCCGTCGCCTTCGCCGAGAAGAACGGGTGGAGTTACGACGTGACGGAGAAAAGAACGCCAAAGCCCAGGGTGAAGTCCTACTCGGCGAACTTCTCCTGGGACAAGAGAACCAGGAGGTCTGCTAAGTAAACCGATGGCGATGACGATCTAATCTAGTCTATTAAGATTCGTCATGTCGTCGCAAATGTGACATCAGGACAACTTTCGCGCCACATACAGTATACAGCTCTAATCAGTGCTACTAGGTTTTTTTTAGACATTATAGTTAAATAAATCGAGGTATTTATGTAAACTGTATCTGTTTTCTGTTAACTATTTTATTGTTGCTTGGGCTGGGGAAATAACCGCAAGACCACAGTCAAGACACTTGTCAGTAGCAATATAATTTTCAGTCCAGTACTTGGGTCAAAGTAGATACTACTACAAGCGGAAGTTGCTCAGTCAAATTTGTAATACCGTAGCTCAATAGTTTCTACAAGCTCACGACAAACTCTTAGCGCTTTACAATGCGACTTGTGAGTTTGCACGGTGCATGTTTGTTCCGACATACTAACTCTTAATCCGCCGCCATTAATTAATAGCGTACTGCCAGGGTTTTATCGCGTGTAACACTTACTTTGAAGAGCCAAATATCCGTAATCGCATGTTACAGTGACAAATTGCTGTGTGTGGTGTCTTGACCGGTTGTTGTTCTCTCGGTCGGTGGTGGAAAAACCCGACCGCGAGTATCACAGCGCCTGCTACTCTGGGCCAGAGAAACGGCCCCGTTACACTGCATCTCCACTAGCTAAAGAGTGCTGGGTTGTGCACCGAAAATAGCTGATCTACAAGCTCTCAATGCGTCTCAGGGCGACGCGTTGTGAGCTTGTAGATCTGCTATTTTTGTCCAAATGTGCCCTCTTACAGGATTTTAGCCCTGCCCCTCTCTAACACTCTCTGCACGGCCCTGGTACTACCTCCAAACAGACCCCTCACAACCCCAAGGATTGCTGGACCCAATGTTGGGAACCACTGTCTTAGATTCCAGTGCGTATGTTGGGATATCTCTTAGATCTCAGTGCGTATGTTGGGGTATCTCTTAGATCTCAGTGCGTATGTTGGGGTATCTCTTAGATCTCAGTGCGTATGTTGGGATATCTCTTAGATCTCAGTGCGTATGTTGGGGTATCTCTTAGATCTCAGTGCGTATGTTGGGGTATCTCTTAGATCTCAGTGCGTATGTTGGGGTATCTCTTAGATCTCAGTGCGTATGTTGGGATATCTCTTAGATCTCAGTGCGTATGTTGGGGTATCTCTTAGATCTCAGTGCGTATGTTGGGGTATCTCTTCAGCAGTGCCGTTGCTTGCTGGGAGGACAAGCGCCGCCGTCCCCTGTGAGAGCCATCGACGTTCTGCTCCCAGTCAGACCTTTTTTTGTGAGCCTGAGCCTTCTCAACGCACACATGGAAGGCTTGCATCTCGGTGGCGCACAGAGCTTCCACAAAGCTCTTCTGCTTCCAGCAGGCCAGCATGGCGGACATCTCTGTGACGCAAGAGGCCTCTCCCCTTTCCGGCTTACGATCAGCGACGTGATCTTTCAGGACCAGCGGCCTGTTGGGCTTCAGGACAGGCTTTTTATGCTGCCTGCTCAGCAACCGGCTGACCTTCTCCTGGAAGGCAATGCCTCCTCCCTGCATGGCCATTTTACAACCCGTCAACACGACAGATAGATGGATGCTAATACTGAATAATACAAAGTACAGATGGCCAATTTCCTCAGAAGATGCAATACATTGTACTCGGCTTTCAAGCCAAGCAGTATCTTCTGTTTGGACTCATGTCATTTGAACTGATGTCAGTATTCTATGTATGGTTAAGACTGACATCATATTATTTGATGTCAGATTTGCCCAAATATGGAGTACTCTCTGTTTGGGAAAGACTGACGCGTCATGTTGATGACACAAGATTTGAGGCGCTCAGTTTAAAAAATCATGAGTTAGTCTAAAGAGTAATAGCCTTTTCTGCAGTGCGGTTTACTGTTTTGTATGACAAACATGCTTTCCAGAGTCAATCAGATGAGTCGGAGCACGGCCAGCCTGTGTAGCCAAACACTACACCAGTTCTCCGCCTCAAGGCAGAAGCACATGCTCCCCGACCTCACCTATGACTATGGGGCCTTGGAGCCACACATCAGTGCCGAGATCATGCAACTCCACCACAGCAAGCACCACGCCACTTACGTCAACAACCTCAATGTCACCGAGGAGAAGTACCGGGAAGCGCTGGCGAAGGGCGACGTGACCGCACAGGTGGCCCTCCAGCCTGCACTCAGGTTTAACGGGGGAGGCCACGTCAACCACACCATCTTCTGGACGAACCTCTCGCCGAACGGCGGCGGGGAGCCACGGGGCCAGCTGATGGACGCCATCCAGAGGGACTTTGGCTCCTTCCAGAAGATGAGGGAGAGGATGTCCGCTGCCACTGTGGCAGTGCAGGGCTCGGGTTGGGGCTGGCTGGGCTACGACAAGGAGAGTGACAGGCTCCGCATCGCCGCCTGTGCCAACCAGGACCCTCTGCAGGGAACGACGGGTCTGATTCCCCTCCTTGGTATGGATGTGTGGGAGCATGCCTACTATCTGCAGTACAAGAACGTCCGGCCCGACTATGTCAAAGCTCTCTGGAACGTCATCAACTGGGAGAACGTTAGCGAGCGTCTCCGGGCCTGCGGCAAGCTATAATATAATAGTTTTTTGAACTGTTATTTAACAAAAAACATCACACTTGTGTGAAGTGAGGGGCGTTCATCATACATCATCATACATCACATTCCGTGCTCAGCCAACACACAAAGCTGGGCACATGCCCCTCAAAAACAAGGTGTCTGATACGACATATTGATCAAAACGAGGCAAATTACATCAAGCATTACATTGCATTTAAAAAAACAACAAGGAACATAATGTACAACACACAGAAAACATAGACAACAGGAACACGTAACCATTAAAATGTTTACGGGCAAATAGTGTGACTTTGAGAGCTGTTTCACCGTACAATGTAAGTCAATGAGCATTTAGAATTATACTTTTGTAATCAATGGAGCAACATTTGTTGATATTTCACCCACCTTTGGAGTTATACATCATGGATGGCATCATGGTTTCGGGACCCAAACCTCTGTCGTAGTACTGATATCATAGTGCTGACATCATATAGATGGCGGTACTCGTCATATACTGGTCTCCAAGTACTCTGATAAAGAGAATTGCACAATGTAGACCAAAGGCTTCATCTTTTAACAGAGTCTGCTCGACCGTGGCGGACACACTAAGTGTCATGTTTCTAGCCAGCAGATATCCAATTCATGCCCACAGGTGTGTTCGGACCCTGAAAACGGTCATAGCTGGTCATGCCACTCCACAGCTGTGCACGGTTCTGCACAAACGGACCCGCTCTTCAGCTGCGACCCCACGCATTACGACACACTACACGATCCACCCCAGAGATAAAGACCCGCGATGGGAGGGCACGGAGATGGAGAGGTGTTCTGATATGTACGATGTGGTGGTCGTAGGCGGAGGACCTGCTGGCCTGTCGGCAGCCATCCGACTCAAACAGCTGGCTAGGGAACACGACAAAGAGCTGAGGGTGTGTCTGGTGGAGAAGGCCTCCCATATCGGAGCCCACACTCTGTCCGGAGCCTGTCTGGAGCCCACGGCACTCGACGAACTGTTCCCCGACTGGAAGGAAAGGGGGGCTCCTCTACACACCCCCGTGAAGGAGGACATCTTCAGCATCCTGACGGAGAAATACAGGATCCCCGTTCCCATACCGCCCGGTTTGCCCATGAACAACCACGGAAACTACATCGTGAGGCTGGGGCACTTTGTGCATTGGCTGGGCAAGCAGGCGGAGGAGCTGGGGGTAGAGCTGTACCCGGGCTACGCCGCGGCCGAGGTTTTGTTTCACGAGGACGGCAGCGTGAAAGGGGTCGCCACCAACGACGTGGGGATCGCCAAGGACGGCTCGCCGAAAAAGCACGTGTTCGAGAGAGGCATGGAGCTCCGCGCTAAAGTAACACTGTTCGGCGAGGGTTGCCACGGACACCTGGCCAAGCAGCTCTATAAAAGATTCGGCCTGAGAGAGAGCTGTGAACCACAGACGTACGGCATCGGCCTGAAAGAGCTGTGGGTGATTGATGAGGAGAAATGGCGGCCGGGCAGAGTGGAGCATTCGGTGGGTTGGCCCCTGGACAGAAACACGTACGGCGGCTCCTTCCTATACCACCTCAACGAAGGAGAGCCCACGGTGGCTCTGGGCTTCGTGGTCGGTTTGGACTACTCCAACCCCTACCTGAACCCCTTCAGGGAGTTCCAGCGCTGGAAGCACCATCCGTCCGTCTCCCCGACCCTGGCGGGAGGCAGAAGGATCGGATACGGCGCGAGAGCCCTAAACGAGGGAGGGCTCCAGTCTCTGCCGAAGCTGTCATTTCCCGGAGGGCTGCTGATCGGCTGCAGTCCCGGCTTCATGAACGTCCCAAAGATCAAAGGAACCCACACGGCCATGAAGAGTGGCATGCTCGCTGCCGAGGCCGTCTTCCCTAAAGTCGTCACAGAGGACCTCCCGTCAGAGACGGCTGGACTCCACGTCGCAGAGTATTCCGACAACCTGCGGAAGTCGTGGGTGTGGAAGGAGCTGCACGCCGTGAGGAACATCAGGCCATCCTTCCATAACTACTTTGGTCTGTACGGAGGGATGATTTACACCGGGATCTTCTACTGGATCTTCAGAGGGAAAGAACCCTGGACACTCAAACACCGCGGTCTGGACGCCGCTCGGCTGCGAGCGGCTAAAGACTGCACCCCCGTCGAATACCCCAGACCGGACGGGGCGGTCAGCTTTGACCTGCTGTCCTCCGTGGCTCTGAGCGGCACAAACCACGAGGCTGACCAGCCGCCCCACCTCACCCTGAAGGACGACAGCGTTCCAGTGGCCAGGAACCTGGCCGTCTACGATGGACCCGAACAACGATACTGCCCAGCAGGCGTCTACGAGTTTGTGCCCGCAGAGACGGGCGGCGGCATGCGGCTGCAGATCAACGCTCAGAACTGTGTCCACTGCAAGACCTGTGACATCAAGGACCCCAGTCAGAACATCAACTGGGTCCCCCCAGAGGGCGGTGGAGGGCCGGCCTACGACGGCTTGTGATGTGGTGTTTTGAGATGCCGCTTTTGTCCCCACACGTCTCGATATTTGCCAGACAATGAAAGGAGAAATTAGGTCAAATGTCCGCCAAATATGACGTAAATTCAACCAACCAATCACATAAATGAAGTTGTTCATGAGAGGATGTATGATGATGTATAATGATAAGAGCGCCACTCACTTCACACTTTTTATATTTTTATATCGTTCATATGACAAGATATGGGGTCGGACTACTAGAGGATTACCTTACCTGACCATTGTGGCCAAAGGTGTCGACATGAGATTGAATGAGCAGTGGTGGAAAGTATATAACCCAATATTTGCCTCTGAGATCTAGTAGAAGAAATTGGTAATAATCCAGTATTACCAGTAATACTTTCTTGTACTACATCTCAGAGGCAAATATTGTACTTTTACTCTAACTACAATTATTTGAAACCTTTAGTTACTTTGTACATTTGGATTATTATTACACAACATACATTAAACCACTATAAACCCTATATATATATATGGTTATGTTCAGGCTCACAATGCGTGGCACCATTGTGAGTTTGCAGATCTGCTATTTTCAATTATTTTATATTTCATACATTTGAAAACATGCAATGGGACTTTCTGCGTAATGAATAGGCTGCTATTCTTTGATATATATATGACTTTGAAGTTTTACTCGATAACATTTTGAATACCAGACTTTTACTTGCAACAGTATTTCTCCGGTGTGCTATTGACATTTGATACTCTTACTTGTGAAAAGTATGTATGCACGTCTCATGTCCTCTCCTGGACATGACACGTGGACAAGCTCCTTTCAGTTCCCCAAACACACATTAAAACAAAAGGTGACTGGGCCTCTGTTATTGTCCACAGACTCTGGAACAATCACCCCATCATCTTGCATTAAGTCCAGCCCCACCGTTGAACATAATAATAATGTAATCAAACCTACAGTATATATAAGACCCATCTCTTCTCTATTGCTCTTAGTTCAGTCTGAGGGCAACTAAGTCATTGTCAGCTTACAACGTGTTGCGGTGGCAACGAGTTGTGAACTTGCAGATCGGCTATTTTCGTTTTCGCTATACGTCGTACCACAAAGTAAAAAATACACTGGGCTGTTATAACCACTCATTCTCATCCTTTTCCAAACATTCATCACAAGTAAGTCCATCAAATAAATCAAATTAACAATAAAAATCCATTTCTGGACGGGGTACCGGCTGTTTGTTGTTCTCCGATGCTGGAAGGTTGTTTTGAGGATAAAAAGGGAGGGCAGAAAATTGAAGACGAGAGTGATTGGCCGGAATGACAGGAAAGTGAGCCAATTGTGATTGGCCGGAATGTGATGATGTATGATGATGTAGCTCTGGTCCATAGCTCTAATGCCGTCACATTTAGAGCTATGTTACTGTCGATTTCCGGGGCTCGCATAAATGCAGACCAGCCTCTCTCTCGTCTGTAAGCGAAAATATAAATAACGTTTTTGCTACTCACCAATACAAAGGCGGCTTGTGTAACTAGAAAGCCTACTTTCCTTAGTGGACGCACTCTGAGCCCCCCCACCACACATATAACATGGACTTTTTGGCCAGAAAGGGATTTATTTTCCACCAGAAAAAATAATATTTTAGTTACTCCACTGCGCCCTGTTAATAATGTTGGCTACACAAAAACAGCAGATCAACAAGCATGTATATCTGCCATTTAACAAAAAGAAAATCGTATTGTAAAGATTGTGCTTATTTTTTGACTCCCTTACGGAGCTATGTGTATTGATGTATATTTCTTAGGAGAAATGTTTGATCTTAAGGGGGAGGTGTTATGACCATGGGTCATATGTGTAGGTTTCTTCCCTCTTGGTGTGTGTGTGGGTGTGACTGATTGAGTGAGTGACTGAGTGAGTACCAGCTTGTGTGACTGGTGAATGAGTGGTTGCTGAGTGTGACTGGCTGAGTGGTGGAACCTCACAGGTGATTGGCTCCTGGCTTCCTGGTCTGGAGTATAAAGCTGCCTACCTTCAGAGGTCTTCCTCCATGCCAGTCCCCACAACAACACCAGTCTGTTTTTTGTAGTGCTTTTAGTTAGCCATTACCAGTATTTTAGGAAGTTTCACTGTCAACATGGTTTACTCCCGGTAATGTAGGGGTGGGTGTCCTTTCCTTTGGTTTCCTTGTTTATAGTGTTTCTTTAGTTGATGTTAGGTGAGATACCTGTGTTTGTTTTGTGTTTGGAGAAGGTAAGCATAGGTTTTCTTTTAGTTGAGTAATGTTCTGTACAGGTGCCCACCCTGAGGTAATTTATCCCATGTATTTGATGTAACTGTAACTAAAATAAATCACTGTACTTTGGCTTTTCAACTGGTGTTGACTGATTGTATTTGGGAACTAGTTAGGAGGGAGACCACTTTTGTGTTACACCTGGTGACCCCTAGGCCGGGTTGTAACATAATTGGGTGGCTGGGTGGGTCTGAGCACCAAAACAGCATGGTTGTTTTTCACGACCTGTGCGCAAGGGACCCCCACATTAACTCCTCATTTCTCTACCGGACACGGGGCGGCTCGCTGGAACTGGCCCGGCCCCCTAGGCGTGTTCCTGGGGTTCTGGATGTTCCGGGGACCCCCCGGGGACCCCCACACGGTAAATCTGTCATTTCTCTACCGTTTCGGACGCGGGGCGGCTCGCCGGAACCGGGCCGGCACCCTGGGTGCGTTCCTGTGGGTCTGGAACTTCCGGTTGCACCACTCACTCCACACGGGTGTGATTTTTTACAGCTGCAATGTTGGTGAGTTTGACGTTACAATTAGATAGGACTTTTCCGTTTGGATGAATGGGCTGCCATTGGAAGTTGCACCTAGGTAGCACCTTGCCATTAACTTATATGGTAAGATGACCACGGTCTGCTTATGGAGAATAGCCATCCGCGGTCTGCATCAACTGCACTGGGATGTACCCATCTCTCATGCTGCTGATATGATGTGCAACGTTTCATTTCTCTGATTCTCTAAGAAGCCCATGGACATAGGATGGGAGAAAGTCAACGATCATTAAACAATGATTATCGTGTTTGTGGGTATGTGCTCAAATGTTATATCACACCTACAGTATATGCACTCCTTTAATTTTCAGTTGGCTATTCAAAAATAGCACATATGTACAAGCTCACAGTGTGTCTCTTTGTGCTGCACTGCAATTTTTGAACATTTTTGAAAAAATCTTTAAAGAGAGAACTACTGATTTAGAAGACATTTGTAGAATCGGCCTCAGGTTTAACCCATTTTGGGGCGGGAACCCCTTTTGGTGTTTTACGCATTATGTTATGCTTTAGCTATTGATAAATAGCAGATCTACAAGCTCATAGCACGGCACAGAGTGCCGCGCTACGAGCTTGTGAAAATGTGCCTCAAATCTTTGAATATATAGCCTTTCAGAGTTTCAGTTTTTAACTCAAATCGTTACTTCCGGGGGGGGGGGGTCCCTGGAACAACATATTTTCAGATGGGGGTCCGCGGCCAAATATATATAATTCTGGGGGTCGATGACATGAAAAAAGTTGAGAACCACTGACATAAACATAGGTTTTTCAGAAAACGGTCTAAATGTAGAAGAAATTTGTAGAATCGATGGTAGGTCTAAATGGGTTAAAATAAATTGTGGTACAACCCCATGGATCTTGTTAGCGCGGCTATTGTCCGAGCCCTAGACAGCGTCCATGACCAAACCGCCTTACCCTACGTTTTACCAGCGTTCTGGGTGGAGGGTAAACAAAGCAACACACGCATTTGATCGGCTACCGCCGGACGTCGTCACCCAAAAGATATTTTCATGTTTTTGGGGCGAAATTTCTCCGCCCACTGTTACTGTGACTATCGCCTCTTCACCTGCTATCGCCAGCAGTAGTTGCCATGCAGGTCCCTCTAGACAAATAATGCACTTCCGGGAATATATGCCGGGCTGTCGCCCCCGCTGTTAAATCTACCGTGAGACAGCTGTGCATTGTGCCGTGGGATCCATCCCAGTGTCCAAATCGATTGGCTATTTGGCTTGTATATAGATTTGACCGCTCTGGGGTCAAACGCCTCGAGGGGGAGCACCAGGGCATCAACCCCCACCACTGATGATCACCAACGTCAGGTGGGCAGCTTTTCGGCCAGTGGAAACAATACAGAAATGTATGAAATATAAACAGCTTCACAGAATCAATGCAAAGACTTCTGGGACCTTCCTTAATAGCAGATGGTATCAGCAGTTGGTTCTCCAACTGGGATTTGAGGACCTCCCAGGGGTCCTTGAGAAGTTACGGATCTGTAACTCGGAGAGTGTAGTGTACACATGGAACCATCCCATGGCAAGCCTTGCCAAGCCATGAGGCCCATTGATGATATGCACACACGGCGACCAAATTGACCGAATCGGGCCGCCCTCATTTCCGGTTAAACAGGCGTAAACTTCCGCTAGCTTTCTGCACTTTGTTACACAGTGATCTGTCCCCGGTCCCATCCGATCGTTGTTTATTTTCATATCTAAGCCAATCAAGCCTCGAATATCGGATTTTGAGCAGCTATGCACATAAAGACTGCATGCGTGCACGCGAGGATTTCGGCTGGTTTTAGCTGGAGGACATCGGCCGTTAGCAAAAAATGCTAAAAGTTGCTACATTACTTAAAACAATTTACATCAATAATGTCAACGGTAGTGATGGATTAATCAATTCACTATGTCAATACCGTCAAGGGCAATAAAGGGGTTAAGTGCTGCAGTTTGGAAGTGCTCGTTGACTATCACTCACTGTTTTGAATGTGCACATAATGCAGGAGGCAGTGGGAGGTTGCTTTAATGATAACAAGTGCTTCCAAACCCTGACACTTAGAAAAATAATCATCTGCAAGGAATTTATTGACAGGGAAGTAGCTCATAACAGGTCTACAGTGGATTTTTATGAAACAAACACTTTGCAGATAGAAAGACGATAATTCAAGCTTTTCGTACAGCTGCAATGTTGGTGAGTTTGACGTTATTTAATACGATTGAATAGGACTTTCCTGTTTGGATGAATGGGCTGTCTATGGGAAGTTGCACCTACTGTAGGTAGCACCTTGCTGGCAAGATGGCAGCTATGTGCATATCCTCAATAGGGCAGGAGCCATCTCCTATTTCTGTAGCGTGAGGGAGCTTGATGCACAAGTACACCCCCTGGACATGACGCTAGTATGTCGCAGGGACTTACCCCCGATCCAACCCTTGATGCCGAGTGCCAAGCAGGGAGGCACTGGGTCCCATTTTTCTTCTTTGGTATGACCCGGCTCAAACCCCGACCTCCCAGTCTCAGGGCGGACACTCAAACAACAAAGCCACGGAGGGAGCTGGTTCCATGGCCTAATGCATATCAAACTGCCTGGGGGTCCTTGAAGTAAATAAAACACTTAGAACCACTGAAAACCAATCCTGATATACTATCGGGCTTGGTTTCCGAAGTAGTAGATGTGTTACCAGTGGTTCTCCGCTGTCCAAGCCCATTCAATGAATGTACGTCAGACATATCAGTTGGAGATCTGTGATTGGCTGTGAGACTAGGGCAGTGGGTGTCAGTCCCGTTCAAATCGAGGAGCCCCAGTTAAAGGGAACCCATTGGCAAAATAAGGGGAAAACAACAGCACCCTCTGTTTGTTTGCTTTGAATGTGCCTCTGTGGAGCGTATGTGCTCAAAGGGAGGGCAAAAAAATCCCGAGATTCCTTGCGAAGCCCCGCGGAAGCATGAGTGTGCGTCACAGAGCGCATGTTGGGGTCTGATAAGTCCCGGAAAAGATGCGCTGTGATTGGCCAGTAGTCACTTGAGTGACCTTTAGGTCATGGACACTCAAAACTCGGAGAGAGTACAAATTGTACAAAGAGTACACTGTTAGAGTTACACAAACCAACCAAGTGCTCATTTGGCTCCTCACACAATCAATTATTTTGCTCATGACTCCCAGGGACTCCTTCAAGGACGCAAACTAGCTATTGCTCCCCGGGTGCGTGGGACTTTCGCCGTACAGTTTTAGACCGCGATGGAGACGCGCCAACTCGGAGCTGTTCGAGTTGCAACCCGATAGATAGACACAGAACAGTAATTCCCTATACTGAACACAGCGGAGCGCTTCTTACCCCACTGACAAGCCCGTCTCACCCAATCACAAGCTCCTTCCTCCCTGGGAAAAGCTATAGGCCGACCCCCTGGGGGTCTCCCTGGAATCCTGGTCGTTTGAGAGCGACCGGACCAGGCCAGAGGCAGCGGGCGTCCGACCGATCATAGTTTGATGAACCAGTAGAGGACGAAAAAGACGGCGAGGCTGAACAGCGCCATGTAGCAGAGGTGCACGGACGGGCTGTGTCTGGCCAGGTGTTTCACCTTGCCCATTGCGGTGCCCAGCAGACCCCCTGCGGAGTCAAAGTCCGTGTCCATCTCCTCCAGCATCCTGTTGTGGTGCTTGACCTCCCTTCCGATGTCAATCGTCAGGCTCTTCAGAGCGGTGACCTTGGAACTGAGATCCTCTCTTAAATGTTCGTTCACGTCATGGTAGACGTTGTTCCCACTCGCGGCATAGTCCACTGAACCTTCCCCGCGCCTCATCTTGACTTATGTGGAAGTATTATCGGCATAGAACCGGGCGTGTAACATACAGGACACTCTCTCGTATACCTCTGACACCAGCTTATAAGCCAAGCGGCCTTCAATCTTGCATCATCAAATGTGACGTCAGCCTTGCCCAAATATGGAGGTCCACGCGGCTCCAGAGTGGCCTCCAGGTGTCAGAAGAAAAAAAACGCGCTCTGTGTGCAGGGACCTTAATGCTTACATAACTCCTTATATTTTAAAACAAAGCAATACTGCCTCATCAAAGTTGGTGTTGTAACTTCATATATTGTCAATTACTTCCATGAGAGGGAGAGAGGTGGTGGAGTTAGTTGCTTTAGCAGACAGTTTGAGGGTCCAAGGGAGTTAAGAGGTTTTGTCCAAAGCACTTTTTACTACTTTCCGTTGGTTCAATATTTTCGAAACACACAGATTTAAAGGGTGTTCAATAGCACTGATTTGTGCAAAAAAATCAGTGAGGTTTCCTCACGACAGCAACAACATGCGAGTGAGGCCACTGAAAACGTCCTCTTGGTCCAATCGTTCTCTCAAACACATCAAATGGGTTTGAGATTTGGCGACCCCCCCCAACTGCATGGCTGGAAAAGAGAAATGAAGAGTTTACAGTACACATAGTACATGCATAAACTTAATAAATCCTTAATGAGTATTTATTTATGATGTATTTTCACTATTATTATGGTTATTGTAGCGGCCAAGTTGTATTGGGGGTGGGGAGGAGGGCGGGGCGGGGCGGGGGTCACGAGACACGGCCAAAGCCCCTGAACTAATCAATGACCCTCAACCTGAAGTACATCTGCACAGCATGAGTGTACAAATGGAACTAAATGGACCTGTGGATGGTCCATCAGCCAGGTTCCATTTGTGCACTCCCAGAGTTAAATGAACACTGTGGATTATACAGGATTGCGGTCCCTGGGAGTAATCCATTGTACTCTCGGACTGAGAGACCCACATAGCGGACCCTTTGGACCCCCGGTGAGCCACCCAGACCAGATGCTGAGAAACAGTTAAAATTGTCTCCATTTATTAAGGTTATTGTAGCAGTCAATTTATATTGGGGGTCGGGAGGGGGCGGGGCGGGGTAGCCTGGCTAATAAACCAGACTAATATCACACAACACTGTCGCGGTATATTAGTCTGGGCTGGCTCCACTTGGATTTCATTTCCCGGGGGGCGGGTTCAAACATTTTCTCTTTGACGCAATTGGTCAGAGCTACTGTCAGTCAAAAGTCTCAAGCATTGAACGTCACTGTACCAAAGCCCGCCCATATTGCATACCGTGTCCCGATTGGTCCGACCTGTTCTCGGTTGTAGGAAAGAGGCGTGCTACTGAGCCTCGCCAGACCGTAATCCGCTGGTAGGCAATTTTTTTTTGCCAACTGCTGATTCGGTCTGGTTTATTAACCAGGCTAGGGGCGGGGGTCCCCGAGACATTGCCAAAGCATTTCCGGCGGTCCCCGGCCAAAAAACGTTGAGAACCCCTGTCTTAGGCCCTAGCCTCGGTCCCAGCCTTAGTCATCTGCAGAGAGAAAAGCCTGGTCACAAACTAGAAGTCAGAGACACTATCGACGATGGTGTCGGTCCGGAACATCCGTCAGATGTATTTCCCCGACCGATATCACAACATTCGCGGAGAATGTAAACGGATCTGTAAAGCATCAACGTCATTTCCGTCACTTCCGTCACTTCCGCCAAAGTCCTGCAACTTCCGGTCTCTCCGGTCCCCCCCCCCCCCCCCCCCTGTCTACAGCGTATAGGTCTTGCCCAGCGTAATCTTAGGGGGAAAGATTGACATATTTACGTACTGTAATATGACACAAATGTAAGGAATGACAATGTCATTCAGGGGTGCCGTGGAATCAATTGTTTTTACAGGCGTGCCCTGAGACAAACACATTGGAGACCCACTACCCCAAAAAGGACAACCAAAACAGGAATCCCCCCCCAATAACCCATTTAGACCTGAGGACGATTCTACAAATGTCTTCTAAATCCTGACATTTTTCTGAAAACCCTATGTTTCTATGTCAGTGGTTCTCAAACTATTTCATGTCAAGGACCCCCAAAAATATATGTAATTGGTCGCCGACCCCTGTCTGAAAATATGTTGTTCCAGGGACCCCACAGCAGCAAAAATATGAGTTAAAAACGTTTGAACATATATTCAAAGATTCGCGCCACATTTTTGCGATTTAAAAAAAAATAGCAGACCTACAAGCTCGTAGCGCGGCACTCGGTGCCGCGCTACGAGCTTGTAGATCTGCAATTTTTCAATAGCTAAAGTATAACATAATGCTTAAAACACAAAGGGATTCCCGCCCAAAATGGGTTAAAGGAGGTTTCCCCCCCACATCACAGTGCATGGAAACCAAATAATTATCGAAACGGCAAAAGAATAAATAAAATAAAAAGGTTAAGAAGAGATGTAAATTATAGCCCGGGCCCGGGCCGGTTTGAGGAGTGCATTCGTTGTACTTTACATTTCCTCTGAGCCCTGCAGTGACACGTGGGGTATAGCTTCAGGGTGCTGTTGAACTCTGCATGGTGGAAACCAAAGCCACGTTTGATTATGACATCACTTGCATTGCAACCCCCAGATCTCCCCGCCGGGCCCACACTTGTATTAAGTTTCATGAGTGGACCTGGCAGACGCGGCCGGGCCAGCGTTTAAGTGTACGAAAACCACACAACACAACTGCTTATTACATAGGGGGGGGGGGGGGGGGGGGTCTCATCTGATGCTCGGTTATGGTAATATATTAGAGTCTTCAATGCTTTCGTGGAGGTAGTCCAAGGGACAAGGGCAGACAAGACACACACACACACACACACACAATAGAGGGTATATGCGCGTGACGTGACATCGTCATACCTGGAAGTTATGCATGAACGCACTGAAAAAATTGAGAGAAAAAAATAAAAAAATAAAAAGAATATATATATATACACACACACACACACACACACACACACTTTCTGGCCTTCACATCCAAACAGAAAAGTCCTCTATCCGATTGACATTAAATTACTTTAAACCACATTAAATTCACTTTGTCACTCACTTTGCCACTCGATCTGCCATTCACTTTATGCATGCGCATACCCTCTATGGGCCTTTTCATTTGTCCGATATTCTTAATCAAATAAAAATGGTAGTGCATTTATATAGCGCCTTTATCCAAGGTGCTTCACATTCATACACCGATTGCGGCGGAGGCCATGCAAGCTACCAACCAGCACATCGGGAGCAATTTGGGGTTCAGTGTCTTGCCCGAGGACACTTCGACATGTGGACAGGAGGAGGGGGAGCCGGGATTCGAACCGCCGACCCACGGATCATTGGACGACCTGCTCTACCTCCTGAGCCACAGTCGCCCCGCCCCGCCAGTAATGATACTGTGTAAACCGATGGAGCTACAGAGCCAGAGATGCGCGACAAGTCCTTCGCCGCATCATGGCTCCAGCTGCTCGTCCAACTGAAACAAAAGTGTGTACGCGTGAGCGGAGGATTTGGGGTTGTGTACAACAAAGCGTGCCTCGCGGGCAAGCGGGGTTCATTATTTTTAGCCAGTGCTCCGTTCATTTATCACTGTCGAGAGCGGAGGACAGCTTTAAGGAAAACGGTTGTCACTCAGTGTCTGCCACGCTCCGTGGAGCAGTGAGCATGTGTGAACGTAAATCACCGCTAATACGGAGGCCCTGTTAGGCCTTGGGTTCTTATAAACAGTGTGGTGTACAGTATAATTGATATGTATTCTCTCTCTCTCCCTCTCTCTCTCCACACACACACACACACACACACACACACACACACACACACACAGTCCCACATATATAACAACTGACCCTGTGACCAGCATCTGTAAATCTGCTTGCCATTTTTCATATCCTGCTAGTTAATTTCACACGAGTGAGGCATAGTTACGTGCCTATAAGCGTGCGTGCGTGCGTGCGTGCGTGCGCGCGCGCGTTGTTGTGACACACATGCGACCCCTTCGGCAAACCCATGTCACAATTCATTACGCGCCATTTCTCTCGCGGTGCTCGCCTCGTTTACGGCAGCTGCCAGCGCGGTGCCGACGGGCCGGGCCTAAAGACCCCTATCAGGAGAGTTGTTTTGCATATATTACAGGGTTAAGTGCAAACCAATCTGCGCTATCCAAACACGGCAATCCAAACAGAGCGTCGGGGACCCCCGCGCAGACCCATGGGTAACATACACGATCGGGGGCCCCAAGGTGACCCCGCCTACCTCCCACCCACACACACACACACACACACACACGTGCGTGCGCGCACTCGCACGCACAGTTTTCTGAAAAAGCCTATGTTTCTGTGTCAGTGGTTCTTCGATTTTTCAAAAATAACAGACCTACAAGCTCGTAGCGCGCCACTCGGTGGCGCGCTACGAGCTTGTAGATCTGCTATTTTTCAATAGCTAAAGCATAACATAATGCTAACACCAAAAGGGGTTCCCGCCCAAAATGGGTTAACCCTATACTATACTTGTGAGGACAACAGCATTTTGGGATGCCGTTTGTGAAAGTATGCGACGCCGACAAAACATTTTGTGTTGCATTTTCTTACACCCAATTTCCTAATCTTAATCCCAGGCTGGATTTATTTTATTTCATTTATTTATTTGTTAAAAACCAAAAAAATGTTCTTTTAGTTAAGACCTGCAGGGAAATGGTCCTCACAATTTATTCATTGTATTTCGCAAATCTGGAACTATACCTGTTGTTGTGGGGACCTTTGGCCCTCACTAGTATAGTATAGTGTCACACACACACACACACACACACACACACAGACACAGACACACACACACACACACACACACACACACACACACACACACAGACACAGACACACACACACACACACACACACACAGCTCACGCTGATTGCCTCTGATTGGTTGTATAAAACACAGCGCTGACTTTTTGATTATATTGCTACATGGGTCACGCATGGATTGGCGCCCCGCGCAGCAGATACCAGACACTAAGACACCAGGCCCTGCCTGGCCCGGAGCGGGGCGGCCCGTCAGAACCCCCCCACCCCCCCCCCCCCAATGCAGGCCCACATTTCGGCACAGACAAGGACACGCGGAGGGAAAACCAGTGGTGTAAGAAGTAACTGAGTACATTCACTTAAAACCCATTTTGACCTGAGATCTTCAAAAAAATGTCTTCTACATCCTGACAGTTTTCTTCGTTCTTCGATTTTTCAAAAATAGCAGACCTACAAGCTCGTAGCGCGCCACTCGGTGGTATCTCCAAAACTGGTGGGTCAAACTGAACAACCAATATGTCAATTTGAAGCCATGATTCCCTGCTTTCATATGACATGAAAAATCAAAATCAAATCAAAAAAATCCAATGGCAGTCCATCAGTCAAATTTAGTCACATATAGTGGTTGCAACTCTTATTAATTGATTGCCCTAGGTGGGAGTTCTGCTCTGGTTTTGGTGAAATATTAAGTAGTTCTGGTCATTTTGTGGGGTGCACTACACAGGGGGCCACGTAGTAAAAGTAAATTAATTCACAAAACTAACGTAATTTGTATCGTTGACCTATTTCTAAAATATTAGCGCAACTTCCGTTCAACTTTGACCCCTCTGTCACATGGAACGATGTTTTGGGCGTAGTGATATGGACACAAAAAACACATGTTTTGAGGCTATTTTTTATGTCTGCCCTGTGAAGCGCTTTGAGCTGCGTTTATGTATGAAGGGTGCTATATAAATTAAGTTGACCTATACAAGCTCACACGTTTGACAATTTGACACATTTGACGACTATTTCTGAAATGATGTAAGGGTATTTTGATGGGGGAGTACCGACACCTTTGTACTTTTGCTCGAGTCAAATGATTGAACGTTGAACATTTGAACAGGACATGCTTGCAGGTCTCTTACTCCTACTTTTACTGAAGTAAGAAAACACGAGTCTGGGCCTATATACGTCTTCCAGCGCTGCCTGCGCCCGTGCGGTTAGCGCGGGTTCACTGGTGTCGCGTGTCAGGAATGCATGGCAGCAGGGTGAAGAAATGGAAGCGAGAGGTCTTCCCCGGGAAGACGTCGAGCGGCTCGCGGGGAAATTGTTTTGGCATTCTAAATGGAACACCTCCGTTGAGCAATCTACAGTATATGACCTCCCATGCAGGCGTGCACCTCCGTCGGCCCCCCAGTCCGTCGGCAGTGGGCGGATCAACGCGGGGAGCGAAAGGGTTTTTTTCTGGGGTGGGGGGGGGTTCGGATGTTCGCCCCAAAAGTGCAGATAGGGCCTAATCCGGCAAGTCCTTTGCCAAAGATGATTTCCCACGTAGCCCGTCCCCCGTCCCCCGTCAGGTTGAATTACTAATTTAAGAGACAGGATCGCCCTCGTATCGCTTGACTTTCTGCCCCTCCTTTTGGCGTTTCACCTCCTTTCTTTCTTTTCTTCTTGCATTCGTGATCCCATAAGCAACGGAGCCCTCTCGCATTACTATCATAATGTCGTCGTCTCTATCGGGTGGAAACCTTGCATGCGACGTCCAAAACTTGGACTGGATTCCAATTTACTCAAAGCTATATAGCAAAGGTACTGTATAGCACATCTACAAACTCCAACATATAGCATATATATACATATATAGGCTACAGTCACACATATTTATCATTATAGAATCAACAGGACAAGAATTGGCTTTTGAGTCAAAGACCAAGCTTTGGCTTCCCATCCAAAGAGGTGGAGATGGATATTGATGCGATGAGTGCTCTAAGCCCACCCAAATGAGACACGCACGCACGCACGCACGCACACGCACACGCACACGCACACGCGCACACACACACACACACACACACACACACACACACAGAGAGAGAGATGTATACAAACATCCCTTCAGTGGCGTGGCGTTCGCAGAGGCGCGCTAGCTCGCTCGCGGCGATTTGTTTTGTCATGGCCATTGTGGCGAGAGCTGTCACCGGGGGGCCGGGGAGAGAAGAGAACCGGCATGACCACGTTGATTAGGCTAACCTTTTGGGCAGGGCTGTGGAAATACGCTGTCAGCTCATTACAAAAATACATAAGCCCTCACTTCCAATTACTCACTTAGCAACCGGAGATTAGACGGGTTAGCGGCTGCCAACACCAGCAGCCCCCTTTTTTCTGGGGTCAGTGGAGATGACTGTAATCAAAAGGTTTTCTTTCTTTAAGAGTTATTTGGGTTTCTGTATCCCCCTCCGCCCCTTGTCCGCGGGACCATCTCTAAACACAGGCCCCGTGGCCTCGCCTTCAACTCACCTGGAAACCAAAAAGTCAAATATTTACATGTGTACACTGGTGCCTGACCCGTTTTTATTTTACAGTTCATAAAACATCAAAGGGTGGCTTCAATGAATAGAATGCGTCCCATTGCTGCCGTCCGTCCGTCCATCCATCCATCCATCCATTCATCCATCCATCCATCCATCCATCCATCCATCCATCCTACTTACTTTAATGTACTACTAATTTATTTAGTAAAAGCACTTAAGGAAAATACTGCAATGAAGACATACTCAAGTAGTTTTACAAGTAAGGCTGAGCTCACACCTTTAATGCAATTCTGGTGCTCGTTGGATGCATGTTGTGTAGTGTCATGGCCGCCCAATGTATTTCCAATGGAGGTCACATGGTTTGACCCAACATTGTGTTGTGTGAGGGGGAGGGGCACAGTTGAAACGCCCCTCCCCCTCACACAACACAATGTTGTGTCAAACCATGTGACCTCCATTGGAAATACATTGGGCGGCCATGACACTACACAACATGCATCCAACGAGCACCAGAATTGCATGAAAGGTGTGAGCTCAGCCTAAAAGTTCGGAATTCAAAATTCACTTACTAAAAGTACTAAAGTATTGGTGTCAAAATGTACTTTAAAGTACCAAAAGTAGAAAGTACTCTTTATGCCGAAGGTCCTATTTCACAAGTTTTCTAATGTATAAAATGATGTACCAGCTACACATACATGTGACGCCATGCACATGTATGATGTGTAGCGTGTACATCAGCTAATTTCAAATGGCCTAAATCACAAATGTATACGGGTGAAGTGGTTAATAAAGCAATAAGCCACGGGTCTGCCTACGCCCCCAGCCATTGTAAAATATCCGGTAACCTGAGACCTCTCGTAGCTTATTGCTTTTCTAAAACTGTTACAAACATATAGCAATATTAACCTAATAGCTACGCTTTGCGCCACCAGAGTGAGCCACATCACTTCCTTGTTTTGCTGCAAGTAGGCTATGTGACGGGAGAATAGCGCTTGATGTCTTTACGGGGCCGCCTGGAGCCACACATTCACAGTCATATGAGCCGGGCGGTGCTTAGACGCCCGCACGGCATGGGTTTGCAAGCAATCAAGCGCTCCCCTTCCCCAGTACAGCTACAGAGATGCGGAATCAGCTGCGAATTATATAACGTGATTGAAGGTGTGGGTTATCGGTGAAATTTACACCGGTCACGTGACGGTAACCAGCCAATCAGAATCAAGTTTTGGGACTACCCGTTTTAGAATGTATGTTTTGTAATAATAAAAATATACAAAGTAACTAGTAACTAAAGTTACTTAAAACTTAAAAAGTACAATGTTCCGAGTGCAATGCTGCACTTGTAAGGCACATTAACTCGCACAATAATTGTGCCATCAGCGATCATTAAAGTAATGTCATTAAATAGTATTGGGTTAAGGTTGGTGATAATTTATTTGGTCAACAGTTATGGAGAACGGTAGAGGTTTTTTTTGATTGATTGAAATATTTATTAACAGTTTGCAGAATTACAGTACATTTTTTAAGCACAACTCAATGCAAAGACTGTTAACTGTGAGTGGACGACCCAATAAAGCATTACACTTGTTTACAAGAGGGTCCACCCTTGTTAAATTCATCAAAACATTTAGAGACGTACAAATAGACACTTCTATATAGCCAAAGAATGAAGAGTGGTTTTATAGTAAATGTTACAGATACAGTCAACGGGAAAAATCTTCAACTATAGTCGAAATCAAAGTGATTTTGTGATCCAGTGTGAAATATACAATTCTAATCAATACATGATTGATTCCCTTAATGTGCAGATCAAAACAATATCAGCTAACATTCCAGAAAGTATTACGCACACCAAAGTGACAGGGAAATGTAAATATCAGGGAACTGTTACTTCTAGCAACAGCACACTGTGGAGCAGGCATTTAGCTGTAATGTGCAAAAGAAATGACATATAGTCACGTTATTTATATAAGTAAAAGGTTCAATAATGTATGGCTTTACAGCCGAACCATGTTACAACTGAACTGAACTGTGTGTGTGTGTGTGTGTGTGTGTGTGTGTGTGTGTGTGTGTGTGTGTGTGTGTGTGTGTGTGTGTGTGTGTGTGTGTGTGTGTGTGTGTGTGTGTGTGTGTGTGTGTGTGTGTGTGTGTGTGTCAGAGAAGGTGGGGTTGTGTGATCTCGGCCCTCCCAAGGATGCCACATGAGCTCATGGAATATGACTACACCAGCACACGTGCGTGCACACACACACACACACACACACACACACACACCCCTTAAATCAGAGAGAATAGCGTGAACTGAACTCTGTCTTGACCATGACTTGCAAATCAACGAGGAGTCTTGGCACGAGACTCCGCCACACACACCAGTCACACACACAGTCACAGTCACACACACACACACACACACACACACACACACACACACACACACACACACACACACACACACACACACACACACACACACACACACACACACTCACACTCACTCACACTCAACACACACACACACACGACCATACCTGCTCCCACCCCCATAGCCCCTTGACAAAGCTCCCCTCTCCTTCCAATAGGCCTACGGATCAAATCTGTTAATGCCTGACGGGCCGTGTAAACCGGCCGTCCGTCACAGGGGTCTCTGTGGCGGCTGTTATGACGGCTTGGGGGGGAGGGGGGTCCGGAGCACAGAGCCAAGAGGAGGGGGGAGGGGGGGCCTCGCGGAGACGCTGCTCTGATTGCGGCAGCGGGCTCCGGGTCCGTGTGTGTGTATACACGTCGGGGGCGACCGGGGGGAAAACGATGACCAACCCCACCACCAAAGAAAGATACTGCTGATATCATCCGTCTGGGAAAGCCATCAAGCAGTGGTGGAAGAAGAAAGCACTTTGTTTTACCGTCCCGACGTCGAAATTAAAAAAAAAAGCCTTCTAAATCCTGAGAGTTTTCTGAAAAACCTCATGTTTCTGTATCAGTGGAGCTGATATCATTTTTTGACCCCAAAAATGATATGTAATTGGCCGCCGACCCCCATTTGAAAATGTGTTGTTCCAGGGACCTCTCCAGAAGCAAAGATTTGAGTTGGAAGCGTTCACTCTGAAAGCATATATATTCAAAGATTTGCGCCACATTTTCACGATTTTTAAAAAATAGCAGATCTACAAGCTCGTAGCGTGTCACTCAGTGCCGCGCTATGAGCTTGTAGATCTGCTATTTTTCAATAGCTAAAGTATAACATAATGCTATAAACACCAAAAGGGGTTCCCGCCCAGAATGGATTAAAGCAGCAGATTTTTTGTTTTATGAATTAAATGTAATTTTGTAAAAAGGTCATGTCTCACCTGCTAGACACAGATTCTGACAATGTTTTACCTAAAGGTTCAATATTCAATTTAACCCCTGGAGCAAGCAGGCAGGCTCTATTAGCTCAATGGTAATACATGTTCAGCGCGGGAAATCTGGTCCAACTCTAGTTGAAGAGAAAATAAGTTACATAATGCAAAGTAGCGATAACGTAATGTTACAAGAAACAAGCTGTAGCAACAAACAAAGCCTGTACTCTACTAAAAGCACTAAAATATTCGCATCAAAATATTCGCAAAGTACCAACGTAAAATCGCTAAAATCGTTCAAAAATATGTCGTTTAGCTTCAGACTGATTTTGTAGCCTGTTGTTTTCCACTTGGTTAAAAACTGCAGCAGGGTAAAACAGGGTTTAAACTGCTGTCCGGGGGCGGAACGGAACAGCCTATCAGAGCATGTAGTTGACTCCATCATAGTCAATGGAACAGCCTACCAGAGCATGTAGTTGACTCCATCATAGTCAATGGAACAGCCTATCAGAGCATGTAGTTGACTCCATCATAGTCAATGGAACAGCCTACCAGAGCATGTAGTTGACTCCATCATAGTCAATGGAACAGCCTATCAGAGCATGTAGTTGACTCCATCATAGTCAATGGAACAGCCTATCAGAGCATGTAGTTGACTCCATCATAGTCAATGGAACAGCCTATCAGAGCATGTAGTTTACTCCATCACAGTCAATGGAACATCCTACCAGAGCATGTAGTTGACTCCATCACAGTCAATGGAACAGCCTATCAGAGCATGTAGTTGACTCCATCACAATGGAACAGCCTACCAGAGCATGTAATTGACACAAACTAGATATGGGCAACTACCGCCCTGTTTCCATTCTATGTTCCACCTCAAAGGTCATAGAGAGACTAATTTACGAGCAAATTAGCAGTTAGAACGCAAGCTGCTGTTCGAATTTCAATCTCGTTTCAGAACATCGCACTCCACTGACACATGTCTACTGTATTTGAATGACTACATCAAACATGAGGTAGATTCAGGCAAATACTGCGGCATGGTCATGCTGGACCTTCAAAAGGCCTTTGATACCGTGAATCATTCGATCCTACTGGAAAAACTGAGGGTGACTGGTTTTGATAGCACATCTTTAGGGTGGATGAGGGAAGAGAACAAATGGTTGACATAAACGGAACCATGTCCTCACCCCTCCCAGTGAGCTGTGGGGTCCCTCAAGGAAGCATACTAGGACCGTTACTGTTTCTACTATACATTAACAACATGAGTGTAATTGCAAATTGTTCCTGTTTGCCAACGACTCAGCACTCCTGATATCGGGAGAAGACAAAAAGCAGCAGGTTGAAGTGAACTCACGAAAATCCGAACTTGGCTTACCGATAACAAACTCTCATTGCATCTTGGTAAAACGGAATGCATCCTTTTCGGGTCCAACCGTTCCCTTAGTAGGATTAAAGTACATGATTTTAAGGTCCAAGTTGACAACATAGTAATCTCTAGCAAAGAAGAGGTTACATATCTAGGATGTATCCTTGACAATAAGCTGACAGGTCAAAAGAGTAAATCAAAGGACAAGATTCCTGGGCAGAATTTCCTCTTTTGTTAACAAAAGGGCTCTCAGGACTTTAGCTGGAGCACTCATACTGCCCATTTTTGACTATGCTTGCACATCCTGGTTCTCATCTCAAAGGCACAGAAGAATAAGCTCCAAATCTCCCAAAACAAACTAATTCGACTTCTTCTAGGCCTGGGACCAATGACCCACCTATATGCAGAGCATCTGAAATAGGATTGGCTGGCTCCGGGTGGAAGACAGGCTCAAACAATTGAAAATGGGTCTGACATTCAAAATTGTACACGCAACTATGCCCTCCATGCCCCTCAGTGCCCATTTACTTCACTGATTACTTAAAAAAAGTGAGCGACACCCACAGCCACAAAACTAGAGGTAGCGTAAACAATGATCAGGTGCCAGCCACTTACAAAACAAATATGGGTAAATTCACCTTCCGTAGCACTGCTATTCAGGTGTGGAATGCCCTGCCCCCTTCCCTTAAAACAAGCTAATCACTGGCCTCCTTTAAAACAGACCTAAAAGTTCACCTGTCAGCAGGTCAGAGGGAGAGGAGGTGACTAATTACTGTTTTAGATTCTAGTTCATGACTATATGTGTGTGAGTGCATGGGACCCGAATGGAAACAAGACCGCAAGGTCTTTCTTCGGAAATCCCTTTGGACCAAAATGCCTGACTGTACATTGTGCTGTTTGCATTTTTCTTTTGTCTAATAAAATATTCAATCAATCAATCAATCAATCAATCAATCAATCAATCAATCAGTCAACGGTCTTCAAGCCTGTAAACGCAGAGTTCATAGACATCTCACACTGACTGTTGAGCTGCAGTGAACCGTACGATTGGCCAATGGATATAAATCATCATACTATGGCTATTGTTCACAATTGCATCAAATAAAAAACAAAACAAAAAAGGGCATGGTGCATACAGTATAACACCGACCTTATAGAGCACCGACGTCCTGACGTCACTGTCAGTAGAGGGCGTCAATCCACAGGTTCGTCTACTTTTTATTTGCATTGTAATCTCCATAGGAGGATTTTAGATCGCCTCATATAAGAACTGTGTTTGGAAAATAAACCGATCACCCCGGCCTTTTCACTCATATGGTTATGAAGCATCGACTGAATGTGGAAATGTACAAATATACCCAAAGAGTAACAAAAAAATCACACCCGTGTGAACTGAGTGGTGCAAGCTATGTCAGTGACGTCACACACTAACCATAGCAACCATGCTCACCTTTGCACGGACACGTACACACACACACACGGGTACTAACAAAGCCAGTTGTTGGAGTGGTTTGCACCACTCAAAAAAAGAGTTACAAACGCGTCAAACAACCCAGAGACTACATTTCCGGCTAGGGGGGGGGTGGCTGCATCTGCCCGTCGCACAACAGAAACTGAATGTTAATTACGTTTATTTTTATTTTTATTTTATTGATATTTAATGTTTCGTGGTTAGTACGAGTCGAGTCACCACCAGCTGAGCTTACGTCAACGAGGAATCTCAGGAACACAATGTGTTGACAGCTGGCCGTGACGTATATTAGCAGCGACATTGCCTTCATATGTAGTTTCAAGGCTTTTGCGGCCACATTAATTCCATTTTCTCCAGAAACTGGCTGTATCAAATATGATACAGCCACTCCCCTGACAAAATCGCCCTATGGGGATCTCAATGCAACTAAAAAAATAGTATTGGCATAAAAATGTACTTAATGTACCAAAAGTAGACTCACTATGCAGAATGTCCCTTTTCGAGTTTTCAAATAGCAGATCTATGTTATGGCTATTTTCCGAAATGTACATGAAGGCTGAAGTAGATAATGTATCTTTTATCATAATAAATTACCCTATTGGTCTGAATAGGTCTGAATACTACGTTTTTTCCCCCCCAATGGAAATATCCTAAAAAACTGGGACGTATTATGACATGTTCCTTTTCCACAAATGAGTCTTGAAAAATGGGGGTCGTCTTATAATCAGAGTCATCTTATATTCGGCACAATACGATAATAATAATGAAAAACTAAAAAAAGTAACTAGTAACTAAAGTTTTCAAAAAATAAATGCAATATTAAATATTAATATTGCATTTTTACAATAAAAAAATATTGGCCTCTAATATGTAGTGGAGTAGAAGTAAAAGTATTGGACATTTGGAAATACTCAAGTAACAAATACCTCAACATTTTACTTAATTACAGTACTTAAGTAAAGGTTACTTTGCACCAATGACAACCAGTGTTCTCAGCCAATTGTCAGCGGACGTTGCTATAGGCGGAAACCATTTGTTTGTACAACTTGCTGAATGACATTGTGTGCATGCAGCTGAAACTGTATAATTGTGTAGACTTCCTAGAATGGTTATGCATGGTACTGTGGCAGCTACTGATGAACGCTAATGGTGTATATCAGGGGTGGGCAACTTTTACGATGGAGAGGGCCACTATATTTCCACACTCACTCCAGAGGGCCACATTGCAGATTATGTCGTAGCAAAAATAGCCGCGTTTTGAGCTTGTAGATCGGCTATTTTTGCTATATTTGAATTGAAATCCTGAATAATTTTTTATTGGAATCCTGAAAAGTAACCTTTTTATTTCATTTCAATATGCATTTAGTTATACTTATGTTAACGCTATGAACTTATAAATGCAAATACAATGGACATAAAAAAGACTAACATTTTAATAGTAGTCATTAAGCTACTAATAGAGACTGAAGTAATGTTTTAACATAATATTAACCTGCGAGCCACATTAAGTGAAGGTGGGGGCCGCATGTGGCCCCCGGGCCGCCAGTTGATATTAACCCGAGGGCCACATTAAGTGAAGGTGGGGGCCGCATGTGGCCCCCGGGCCGCCAGTTGATATTAACCTGAGGGCCACATTAAGTGAAGGTGGGGGCCGCATGTGGCCCCCGGGCCGCCAGTTAAAATAAACCCGAGGGCCACATTAAGTGAAGGTGGGGGCCGCATGTGGCCCCGGGCCGCCAGTTGATATAAACCCGAGGGCCACATTAAGTGAAGGTGGGGGCCGCATGTGGCCCCGGGCCGCCAGTTGATATAAACCCGAGGGCCACATTAAGTGAAGGTGGGGGCCGCATGTGGCCCCCGGGCCGCCAGTTGATATAAACCCGAGGGCCACATTAAGTGAAGGGGGGGGCCGCATGTGGCCCCCGGGCCGCCAGTTGATATAAACCCGAGGGCCACATTAAGTGAAGGTGGGGGCCGCATGTGGCCCCCGGGCCGCCAGTTGATATAAACCCGAGGGCTGATATAAACTATTATAGTTGTAGACACTAAATCCAAGCGTTTAGGTCCTAAACGCTTGGATTTAGTGTCTACAACTATAATAAACAAACAAATCTATAAGCGAACACAATTACATTTAAAAAAGTGTTACAAATAAGTGTTTAGAACCTCCTAAACTTTAGGAGGTTCTAAACACTTATTTGTAACACTATTTAAATGTGTCACAGTGTTTAGATTATAAATGTAAATAAATATAAATGTTTAATGTGTTTAGTTTTTTGGCAATCAAAGTCAGTCATTTAGTGTTTAGAATTAGAACACTAGGTGTTCTCGTGAGGTGTGCTCGTGTTCTACTGTATTTTATATCCATAAACAAACATTTGTCATTAAATTAATACAAACTGGTGTTTAGATTTTAAACGCGTCACATGTTCCAGCGATTTACAGGGATTCACATTTTAATAATAACCATAATAACCAGGTTGGTTGGGGGGGGGGGGGGGGGGGGGGTTGCAAAAAAACTCGAAAAGTTGCTAAATCTATCAAACTATTAAGTTTACAAAGCTGGCTATATAACCATCTTTTCTGAGCTGTTATGGTTTCAACCTTGGATGACTGAATATAAGAAATTAATTCATTATATTTATGGCAAATAGTTGTTCTTTAGTGGAAGGTTCTTCTTAATAGTCGATATGAAACATGCAATTGAAAATGAACATGTGATTCAACACAGCATAACAACAGTGGCCTCAACTGTACTACAGCTTTAATCCACATGGGGTCAGGCTTGTCATGCCTAGGTGTCCATGTCACAAGAAGAATTGGTTTCTCTCTCTCTCTCTCTCTCTCTCTCTCTCTCTCTCTCTCTCTCTCTCTCTCTCTCTCTCTCAAAAGGCCTGTGTTCAAGACGTTACTTGAGTTAAAGTCCAAACATATTGGCATTAATATACTTAAAGTGCCAAAGTAAAAGTGCTCAGATTTGTCCAACTTTATTGCAAATAAACTATGGTGGCCACAATGTAGATCAGCTATTTTCAAATTAAAAGGATTTATTGTATGTTTTGTACTATGCATCTAAATCTGCAAAGTAACTATAGTAGTCTTGCTGGAAATGAAAATTGAAAACGTCTGGGTTTCCGAGGCTAGAGTTGTCAAATAATTGTATTGGGTAAAAAGCAGCCTACAATACTTGTCTCGGAGATGTAGTAAGTAGAGTATAAATATAAAGTATCCCACAATTTCAATACTATGCAGTGGCGTGCACAGACATTTAGAGGGGCAGGTGCTCAAGTTAAAAAAAGGGCACCTTGTGCAGCGCGTGGAACCGGCCGGTTGCCTTAATCTATTTTGGGCGGGAACCCCTTTTGGTGTTAGCATTATGTTATGCTTTAGCTATTGAAAAATAGCAGATCTACAAGCTCATAGCGCGCCACCGAGTGGCGCGCTACGAGCTTGTAGGTCTGCTATTTTTGAAAAAAAAAAAAAAAAAAAGAAAAAAAAATGTTTTCTTTTTTTTTTTTTTTCAAAAGGGCACATTGCCAAAAGGGCAGGGGGTGCTCTAGCACCCCCTAGTGTCTATCTGTGCACGCCACTGATACTATGGTTACTTTCCACCACTCACCACTGATCAAATTCAAAGGGATCAAAAGCATAGCAGATCTACAAGCTGAAAACGCCTTGCTTCGCGCCGCGTTTCGATCTTGCAGATCTGCTACTGCATTTGAGTGAGGCTGTAGTGTGATTAAGTAGGGCGTCTATTTACGGGGAGAAAAAAAAAGAATAAAGTTAAAATATGGAGATAATCAACGATAATCGACATCGACGATGTTCAGTGGTGTAAAGTAACTAAGTACTTTTGCTTATGTACAAGTTTGAGGTATCTGTACTTTACTTGAGTATGTAAAATGTCCAGTACTTTTACTTCCACTCCATTACATTTCAGTCAACTTTAGTTAGGCCTACTAGTTACCTTGTAGATTTGGTTTATTATTATTATTACAAAAGATGCATTAACCATATTGCAGCCCTATACACATTTCGGCCATTTTGAAAATAGCTGATCTACAAGGCTCACAACGCGTCACCATGCGACGCATTGTGAGCTTGTAGATCTGCAATTTTCAAAACAAATTTGATACGTGCGAAAATTCAAATGAAAGAAACGTTCTGCACAATGAGTACTTTTGTTCCAGACCCACAGGAACGCACCCATGGGGCCGGGCCGATTGCGGCGAGCCGCCCCGCGTCCGAAACGGTTGAGAAATGACAGAGTTGCCGTGTGGGGGTCCCTCTACTGTACCTTGTACTGTACTGGCACACCTGAAATCACCATATATACAGTTAATATGTGCGTGTGTGTTTGTGTGTGTGTTAGGTTGCGCACAGGTGGTGAAAAACAACCATGCCGTTTTCGTGCTCAGACGCACCCACCCAGCCACCCACCCACCCACACAAATAGCTCCGTAAGGGAGTGGTTGCACCACTCAAAAAAAGTGAGTACTTTGTATGTGAACAGAGGGGGTGGGGGAGGGAGCATGGGAGCTGCAGGGAGAGACAAATCTAATGCAACAGTCAATTGGAATCCGCTCCGTGCATGTCGGCCCCTATAACCGGATACAGCTGTTGCTGGGTGTACGTACGAGCATGCAGCTCCGGGCCGGGGGGGAGAAGCCAATGGAACACAGTTGTTGAAAGATAGGAAACGTTAAGCGCTTGCCCCCGTACACTAAAAATAGAGACACCGGCCCCGTCCAAGTGCGAACGCTTGCAGTCAGTGACCCCCTTTTTTTTGTGATTTACAAAAATGTTAATATTTTTTGCTGGACCATACGTAACATATCTGATCTGGTATATTCCCAGGGTCCTTGTTTTTTTAGGTTTTTTTTAAATGTTTTTATCTAATTTTTTTTCGTTTTATTTATTCTAGGAATTTTGCCGAGGTCAGAGTCTCCGCATGGAAGGGTTCCAGGGGGTCCTCAGCTA
The DNA here is from genome assembly GCF_951216825.1 of Electrona antarctica. Taxonomy (NCBI): domain Eukaryota; kingdom Metazoa; phylum Chordata; class Actinopteri; order Myctophiformes; family Myctophidae; genus Electrona; species Electrona antarctica. The sequence continues at coordinate 44,584,107 of NC_136799.1, forward strand.
AATGTGTTGATATAAGACTTCAATTTTAGTTTTACAACTTTAAGGCATATAGACATCTGCTCTTAAAAAAAATAAAAAATCTTGACGTATAAAAATATATTTAGAATTATGCTTGAAGCATTTTAAGAATTATGAGGCACAAAATATTTTCATATGGGTGTCCGCGACCAACTACACATTAGTTTGGGGGGGGGGGGGGGGAAGCATATGCGAAAACTGAACAAAGAAACAAACAAACTAAAATGTTAAGTTTGTAGGTGTGATTGAGGAGGCGAGCGCTGTTGTTATAGAATGCATTCCAAATCAAGATCTGTGGGATACTGTGTTTTTATTTGGGAGCAAATCCCTTTGTGTAATCATATGTTTTGTTTTTTAAAGATTACTCAACATTTGACATAATAATCCCACAGTAGATTTTTTTTTCTTCCCTTCCCATAGCTGAGAGTTAAACAGCAAAACCCAGGTTTAATACATTCCGGACGGGAACCCCTTTCGATGTTTGTAAGCATTTATGCGCGAGTGCCGCGCTACTAGCTTGTAGATCTGCTATTTTTTGAAAAATTGTGAACATGTAGCACAAATCTTTGAGTATTATATTCATTCCCAGTGAACGCCTTCAAACTCAAATCTTTGCTTCAGGGAGGTCCCTGAAAACAACACATTTTGAGACTGGGGTCCGCGGCCAATGACACATAACTCCGAGTCCTGGGGGTCCTTGACATGAAATAGTTTGAGAACCACTGATATAGAAACATGTGATTTTTTTTCAGAAAACTGTCAAAATTTAGAAGACGTTTTGTATAGAATCTGGTCTCAGTCCTAAATGGTTTAATCAGCCTGTGTTTGTCATCTCTATGACCGTCAAGGAGTGGACCAGCACCAGATAACTAGACAGTAGGGACCTTGTGTAACTCAGAGACGTTTGCTTTTTTTGGCGCCAATGATTTATCTCTCCGAACATGTCCCTCATGGGAAGCAAAGCTCCTATTGTTGATACAGTCGCATAATTTTGATTTATCCCTTAGGTAAATAGAGAGCGGTTTTGCGCTCGACCCTTGGACGAACATCAGCCGTCAGACCACTTAATGATCATTAATCCACACATTGTTTTATTTACTTCTAGCT